>NW_027274437.1:0-102805 GCF_030028105.1 Mobula birostris
GCACTGAAACTCATGCCAAGAATCTCATATCCTGAAACTCACGCCCTGAATTGCATGCCCTGAAACTCATGCCCTGAATCTCATGCCCTGAAACTCAAGCCCTTATTCTCCTGCCCTGAAACCCATGCCCTGAATCTCATGCCCTGAAACTTCTGCCCTGAAACTCATGCACTGAATCTCATGCGCTAAATCTCATGACCTTAAACTCAAGCCGTGAATCTCCTTCCCTGAATCTCATGCCCTGAAACTCATGCCCTGAATCTCATGCCTTGAAACTCCTGCCCTCAAACTCATGCACTGAAACTCATGCACTGAAACTCATGCCCTGAATCTCATGCCTTGAAACTCCTGTCTTGAATCTCATGCCCTGAAACTGATGCCTTGAATCTCATGCCCTGGACCTCCTGCACTGAAACTCATGCCAAGAATCTCATATCCTGAAACTCACGCCCTGAATTGCATGCCCTGAAACTCCTGCCCTAAAACTCATGCCCTGAAACGGATGCCCTGAATCTAATGCCCTGAAACTTCTGCCCTGAAACTCATGCACTGAATCTCATGCGCTAAATCTCATGACCTTAAACTCAAGCCGTGAATCTCCTGCCTTGAAACTCATGCCCTGGATCTCATGCCTTGAAACTCCTGTCCTGAATCTCATGCCCTGAAACTCATGCCCTGGATCCCATGCCCTGAAACTCAAGCCCTGATTCTCCTGCCCTGAAAATCATGCCCTGAATCTCATGCCTTGAAACTCCTGCCGTCAAACTCATGCACTGAATCTCATGCACTGAAACTCACGCCCTGATTTACATGCCCTGAAACTCCTGTCCTGAAACTCATGCCCTGAAACTCATGCCCTGAATCTCATGCCCTGAATCTCCTGCACTGAAGCTCATGCCAAGAATCTCATATCCTGAAACTCACGCCCTGAATTGCATGCCCTGAAACTCCTGCCCTGAAACTCATGCCCTGAAACGGATGCCCTGAATCTAATGCCCTGAAACTTCTGCCCTGAAACTCATGCACTGAATCTCATGCGCTAAATCTCATGACCTTAAACTCAAGCCGTGAATCTCCTGCCTTGAAACGCATGGCCTGAATCTCATGCCTTGAATCTCCTGTCCTGAATCTCATGCCCTGAAACTCATGCCCTGAATCTCATGCCGTGAAACCCCTGCCCTCAAACTCATGCACTGAAGCTCATGCCCTGAATCTCCTGTCCTGAAACTCATGCCCTGAATCTCATGCCCTGAATCTCATGCCCTGAAATTCATGCACTGAGACTCATCCCCTGAATGTTATGCTCTGAAACTCAAGCCCTGATTCTCCCGGCCTGAAACTCATGCCCTGTATCTCATAGCCTTAAACTCCTGCCCTAAATCACCTGCCCTGAAACTCATGCCCTGAATCTCATGCCCTGAATCTGCTGCTCTGAAACTGCTGCGCTGAATCTCAAGCCCGGAAACCACAGACTGAAATTCATGCCCTGAAACTCATGGACTGAATCTCATGCCCTGAAACTCATGCCCTGAAACTCCTGCCCTCAAACTCATGCACTGAAACTCATGCCCGGAATCTCATGCCTTCAAACTCCTGTCCTGAATCACATGCCCTGAAACTCATGCCCTGAATCTCATGCCCTGAAACTACTGCACTGAAACTCATGTCCTGAACCTCATGCCCTGAAACTGCTGCCCTGAATATCATGCCATGAATCTCATATCCTCAAACTCATGCCCTGAATTACATGCCCTGAAACTCCTTCACTGAAACTCATGCCCTGAAACTCATGCACCGAATCTCATGCGCTAAATCTCATGACCTTAAACTCAAGCCGTGAATCTCCTGCCCTGAAACTCATGCCCTGCAACTGCTGCCCTGAATCTCAAGCCCTGAAACAACAGACCTGAAACCCATGACCTGAAGATCATGTCCTGAATCTCATGCACTGAAACTCATGCCCTGAATCTCATGCCCTCAAACTCTTGCACTGAAACACCTGCCCTAAAACACATGCCCTGAATGTCATGCCCTGAAATTCCTGCCCTGAAACTCATGCCCGGAATCTCATGCCCTGAAACTCTTGCACTGAAACACCTACCCTAAAACTCATGCCCTGAATCTCATGCCCTGAAGCTCATGCCGTGAAACTCATGCACTGAAACTCCTGCCCTGAAACTGATGCCCTGAATCTCATGCCCTCAAACTCTTGCACTGAAACACATGCCCTAAAACACATGCCCTGAATGTCATGCCCTGAAATTCCTGCCCCGAAACTCATGCCCTGAATCTCATGCCCTGAAACTCTTGCACTGAAACACCTACCCTAAAACTCATGCCCTGAATCTCATGCACTGAATCACATGCCGTGAAACTCATGCACTGAAACTCCTGCCCTGAAACTGATGCCCTGAATCTCATGCACTGAAACTCATGTCCTGAACCTCATGCCCTGAAACTCAATCCCTGAATCTCATGCACTGAAACTCATGCCCTAAATCTCATACCCTGAAACTCCTGCCCTGAAACTCATGCACTGAAACTCCTGCCCTGAATCATCTGCCCAGAAACTCATTATCTGAATCACATGCCCTCAAATTCCTGCCCTGAATCTCATGCCCTGAAACTCATGACCTGAATCTCATGCCTTGAAACTCCTGCCCTCAAATTCATGCACTGAAACTCATGCACTGAAACTCATGCCCTGAATCTCATGCCTTGAAACTCCTGCCCTGAATCTCATGCCCTGAAACTCATGCCCTGAATCTCATGCCCTGAAACTCCTGCATTAAACTAATGCCATGAATCTCATATCCTGACAGTCACGCCCTGAATTACATGCCCTGAAACTCCTTCCCTGAAAATCATGTCCTGAAACGCATGCCCTGAATCTCCTGCCCTGAAACTCAAGCTCTGATTCTCCTGCCCTGAAACTCATGCCCTGAATCTCATGCCCTCAAACTTCTGCCCTGAAAGTCATGCACTGAATCTCATGCGCTAAATCTCATGACCTTAAACTCAAGCCGTGAATCTCCTGCCCTAAAACTCATGCACTGAAAGACATGCCCTGAAACTCTTGCACTGAAACAGCTGCCCTGAATCTCCTGCACTGAATCTCATGCCCTGAAACTACTGCCTGAATCTCAAGCCCTGAAACCACAGACCTGAAACCCATGCCCTGAAACTCATGTCCTGAATCTCAAGCCCTGAAACTCATGCCCTGAAACTCATGCCCTGAATCTCACGTCCTGAATCTCATGCCCTGAAACTCACGTCCTGAATCTCATGCCGTGTAACCCCTGCCCTCAAACTCATGCACTGAAGCTCATGCCCTGATTCTCCTGGCCTGAAACTCATGCCCTGAATCTCATAGCCTTAAACTCCTGCCCTGAATCACCTGCCCTGAATCTCATGCCCTGAATCTCATGCCCTAAAACTGCTGCTCTGAAACTGCTACGCTGAATCTCAAGCCCGGAAACCACAGACCTGAAATTCATGCCCTGAAACTCATGTACTGAATCTCATGCCCTGAAACTCATGTCCTGAATCTCATGCCCTGAAACTCCTGCCCTCAAACTCATGCACTGAAACTCATGCCCGGAATCTCATGCCTTCAAACTCCTGTCCTGAATCACATGCCCTGAAACTCATTCCCTGAATCTCATGCCCTGAAACTACTGCACTGAAACTCATGTCCTGAACCTCATACCCTGAAACTGCTGCCCTGAATATCATGCCATGAATCTCATATCCTCAAACTCATGCCCTGAATCTCATGCCTTGAAACTCCTGCCCTCAAACTCATGCACTGAAACTCATGCACTGAAACTCATGCCCTGAATCTCATGCCTTGAAACTCCTGTCTTGAATCTCATGCCCTGAAACTCATGCCTTGAATCTCATGCCCTGGACCTCCTGCACTGAAACTCATGCCATGAATCTCATATCCTGAAACTCACGCCCTGAATTGCATGCCCTGAAACTCCTGCCCTAAAACTCATGCCCTGAAACGGATGCCCTGAATCTAATGCCCTGAAACTTCTGCCCTGAATCTCATGCACTGAATCTCATGCGCTAAATCTCATGACCTTAAACTCAAGCCGTGAATCTCCTGCCTTGAAACTCATGCCCTGGATCTCATGCCTTGAAACTCCTGTCCTGAATCTCATGCCCTGAAACTCATGCCCTGAATCCCATGCCCTGAAACTCAAGCCCTGATTCTCCTGCCCTGAAAATCATGCCCTGAATCTCATGCCTTGAAACTCCTGCCCTCAAACTCATGCACTGAATCTCATGCACTGAAACTCACGCCCTGATTTACATGCCCTGAAACTCCTGTCCTGAAACTCATGCCCTGAAACTCATGCCCTGAATCTCATGCCCTGAATCTCCTGCACTGAAACTCATGCCAAGAATCTCATATCCTGAAACTCACGCCCTGAATTGCATGCCCTGAAACTCCTGCCCTGAAACTCATGCCCTGAAACGGATGCCCTGAATCTAATGCCCTGAAACTTCTGCCCTGAAACTCATGCACTGAATCTCATGCGCTAAATCTCATGACCTTAAACTCAAGCCGTGAATCTCCTGCCTTGAAACGCATGCCCTGAATCTCATGCCTTGAAACTCCTGTCCTGAATCTCATGCCCTGAAACTCATGCCCTGAATCTCATGCCGTGAAACCCCTGCCCTCAAACTCATGCACTGAAGCTCATGCCCTGAATCTCCTGTCCTGAAACTCATGCCCTGAATCTCATGCCCTGAATCTCATGCCCTGAAATTCATGCACTGAGACTCATCCCCTGAATGTTATGCTCTGAAACTCAAGCCCTGATTCTCCCGGCCTGAAACTCATGCCCTGTATCTCATAGCCTTAAACTCCTGCCCTAAATCACCTGCCCTGAAACTCATGCCCTGAATCTCATGCCCTGAATCTGCTGCTCTGAAACTGCTGCGCTGAATCTCAAGCCCGGAAACCACAGACTGAAATTCATGCCCTGAAACTCATGGACTGAATCTCATGCCCTGAAACTCATGCCCTGAAACTCCTGCCCTCAAACTCATGCACTGAAACTCATGCCCGGAATCTCATGCCTTCAAACTCCTGTCCTGAATCACATGCCCTGAAACTCATGCCCTGAATCTCATGCCCTGAAACTACTGCACTGAAACTCATGTCCTGAACCTCATGCCCTGAAACTGCTGCCCTGAATATCATGCCATGAATCTCATATCCTCAAACTCATGCCCTGAATTACATGCCCTGAAACTCCTTCACTGAAACTCATGCCCTGAAACTCATGCACCGAATCTCATGCGCTAAATCTCATGACCTTAAACTCAAGCCGTGAATCTCCTGCCCTGAAACTCATGCCCTGCAACTGCTGCCCTGAATCTCAAGCCCTGAAACAACAGACCTGAAACCCATGCCCTGAAACTCATGTCGTGAATCTCATGCCCTGAAACTCATGTCCTGAATCTCCTGCCCTGAAATTGATGTACTGAATCTCATGACCTCAAGCTCATGTCCTGAATCTCATGCACTGAAACTCATGCCCTGAATCTCATGCCCTCAAACTCTTGCACTGAAACACCTGCCCTAAAACACATGCCCTGAATGTCATGCCCTGAAATTCCTGCCCTGAAACTCATGCCCGGAATCTCATGCCCTGAAACTCTTGCACTGAAACACCTACCCTAAAACTCATGCCCTGAATCTCATGCCCTGAAGCTCATACCGTGAAACTCATGCCCTGAATCTCATGCACTGAAACTCATGCCCTAAATCTCATACCCTGAAACTCCTGCCCTGAAACTCATGCACTGAAACTCATACCCTGAATCACATGCCCTAAAATTCCTGCCCTGAATCATCTCTCCAGAAACTCATTATCTGAATCACATGCCCTGAAATTCCTGCCCTGAATCTCATGCCCTGAAACTCATGCCCTGAATCTCATGCCTTGAAACTCCTGCCCTCAAACTCATGCACTGAAACTCATGCACTGAAACTCATGCCCTGAATCTCATGCCTTGAAATTCCTGCCCTCAAACTCATGCACTGAAACTCATGCCCTGAATCTCATGCCCTGAAACTCCTGCACTGAAAGTCATGCCATGAATCTCATATCCTGAAACTTCTGCCCTGAAACTCATGCACTGAATCTCATATCCTGAATCTCACGCCCTGAATTACATGCCTTGAAACTCTTGCCCTGAAACTCATGCCCTGAATCTCATGCCCTGAAACTCAAGCCCTTATTCTCCTGCCCTGAAACCCATGCCCTGAATCTCATGCCCTGAAACTTCTGCCCTGAAACTCATGCACTGAATCTCATGCGCTAAATCTCATGACCTTAAACTCAAGCCGTGAATCTCCTTCCCTGAATCTCATGCCCTGAAACTCATGCCCTGAATCTCATGCCTTGAAACTCCTGCCCTCAAACTCATGCACTGAAACTCATGCACTGAAACTCATGCCCTGAATCTCATGCCTTGAAACTCCTGTCTTGAATCTCATGCCCTGAAACTCATGCCTTGAATCTCATGCCCTGGACATCCTGCACTGAAACTCATGCCATGAATCTCATATCCTGAAACTCACGCCCTGAATTGCATGCCCTGAAACTCCTGCCCTAAAACTCATGCCCTGAAACGGATGCCCTGAATCTAATGCCCTGAAACTTCTGCCCTGAAACTCATGCACTGAATCTCATGCGCTAAATCTCATGACCTTAAACTCAAGCCGTGAATCTCCTGCCTTGAAACTCATGCCCTGGATCTCATGCCTTGAAACTCCTGTCCTGAATCCCATGCCCTGAAACTCAAGCCCTGATTCTCCTGCCCTGAAAATCATGCCCTGAATCTCATGCCTTGAAACTCCTGCCCTCAAACTCATGCACTGAATCTCATGCACTGAAACTCACGCCCTGATTTACATGCCCTGAAATTCCTGTCCTGAAACTCATGCCCTGAAACTCATGCCCTGAATCTCATGCCCTGAATCTCCTGCACTGAAACTCATGCCAAGAATCTCATATCCTGAAACTCACGCCCTGAATTGCATGCCCTGAAACTCATGCCCTGAATCTCATGCCCTGAAACTCAAGCCCTTATTCTCCTGCCCTGAAACCCATGCCCTGAATCTCATGCCCTGAAACTTCTGCCCTGAAACTCATGCACTGAATCTCATGCGCTAAATCTCATGACCTTAAACTCAAGCCGTGAATCTCCTTCCCTGAATCTCATGCCCTGAAACTCATGCCCTGAATCTCATGCCTTGAAACTCCTGCCCTCAAACTCATGCACTGAAACTCATGCACTGAAACTCATGCCCTGAATCTCATGCCTTGAAACTCCTGTCTTGAATCTCATGCCCTGAAACTGATGCCTTGAATCTCATGCCCTGGACCTCCTGCACTGAAACTCATGCCAAGAATCTCATATCCTGAAACTCACGCCCTGAATTGCATGCCCTGAAACTCCTGCCCTAAAACTCATGCCCTGAAACGGATGCCCTGAATCTAATGCCCTGAAACTTCTGCCCTGAAACTCATGCACTGAATCTCATGCGCTAAATCTCATGACCTTAAACTCAAGCCGTGAATCTCCTGCCTTGAAACTCATGCCCTGGATCTCATGCCTTGAAACTCCTGTCCTGAATCTCATGCCCTGAAACTCATGCCCTGGATCCCATGCCCTGAAACTCAAGCCCTGATTCTCCTGCCCTGAAAATCATGCCCTGAATCTCATGCCTTGAAACTCCTGCCGTCAAACTCATGCACTGAATCTCATGCACTGAAACTCACGCCCTGATTTACATGCCCTGAAACTCCTGTCCTGAAACTCATGCCCTGAAACTCATGCCCTGAATCTCATGCCCTGAATCTCCTGCACTGAAGCTCATGCCAAGAATCTCATATCCTGAAACTCACGCCCTGAATTGCATGCCCTGAAACTCCTGCCCTGAAACTCATGCCCTGAAACGGATGCCCTGAATCTAATGCCCTGAAACTTCTGCCCTGAAACTCATGCACTGAATCTCATGCGCTAAATCTCATGACCTTAAACTCAAGCCGTGAATCTCCTGCCTTGAAACGCATGGCCTGAATCTCATGCCTTGAATCTCCTGTCCTGAATCTCATGCCCTGAAACTCATGCCCTGAATCTCATGCCGTGAAACCCCTGCCCTCAAACTCATGCACTGAAGCTCATGCCCTGAATCTCCTGTCCTGAAACTCATGCCCTGAATCTCATGCCCTGAATCTCATGCCCTGAAATTCATGCACTGAGACTCATCCCCTGAATGTTATGCTCTGAAACTCAAGCCCTGATTCTCCCGGCCTGAAACTCATGCCCTGTATCTCATAGCCTTAAACTCCTGCCCTAAATCACCTGCCCTGAAACTCATGCCCTGAATCTCATGCCCTGAATCTGCTGCTCTGAAACTGCTGCGCTGAATCTCAAGCCCGGAAACCACAGACTGAAATTCATGCCCTGAAACTCATGGACTGAATCTCATGCCCTGAAACTCATGCCCTGAAACTCCTGCCCTCAAACTCATGCACTGAAACTCATGCCCGGAATCTCATGCCTTCAAACTCCTGTCCTGAATCACATGCCCTGAAACTCATGCCCTGAATCTCATGCCCTGAAACTACTGCACTGAAACTCATGTCCTGAACCTCATGCCCTGAAACTGCTGCCCTGAATATCATGCCATGAATCTCATATCCTCAAACTCATGCCCTGAATTACATGCCCTGAAACTCCTTCACTGAAACTCATGCCCTGAAACTCATGCACCGAATCTCATGCGCTAAATCTCATGACCTTAAACTCAAGCCGTGAATCTCCTGCCCTGAAACTCATGCCCTGCAACTGCTGCCCTGAATCTCAAGCCCTGAAACAACAGACCTGAAACCCATGACCTGAAGATCATGTCCTGAATCTCATGCACTGAAACTCATGCCCTGAATCTCATGCCCTCAAACTCTTGCACTGAAACACCTGCCCTAAAACACATGCCCTGAATGTCATGCCCTGAAATTCCTGCCCTGAAACTCATGCCCGGAATCTCATGCCCTGAAACTCTTGCACTGAAACACCTACCCTAAAACTCATGCCCTGAATCTCATGCCCTGAAGCTCATGCCGTGAAACTCATGCACTGAAACTCCTGCCCTGAAACTGATGCCCTGAATCTCATGCCCTCAAACTCTTGCACTGAAACACATGCCCTAAAACACATGCCCTGAATGTCATGCCCTGAAATTCCTGCCCCGAAACTCATGCCCTGAATCTCATGCCCTGAAACTCTTGCACTGAAACACCTACCCTAAAACTCATGCCCTGAATCTCATGCCCTGAATCACATGCCGTGAAACTCATGCACTGAAACTCCTGCCCTGAAACTGATGCCCTGAATCTCATGCACTGAAACTCATGTCCTGAACCTCATGCCCTGAAACTCAATCCCTGAATCTCATGCACTGAAACTCATGCCCTAAATCTCATACCCTGAAACTCCTGCCCTGAAACTCATGCACTGAAACTCCTGCCCTGAATCATCTGCCCAGAAACTCATTATCTGAATCACATGCCCTCAAATTCCTGCCCTGAATCTCATGCCCTGAAACTCATGACCTGAATCTCATGCCTTGAAACTCCTGCCCTCAAATTCATGCACTGAAACTCATGCACTGAAACTCATGCCCTGAATCTCATGCCTTGAAACTCCTGCCCTGAATCTCATGCCCTGAAACTCATGCCCTGAATCTCATGCCCTGAAACTCCTGCATTAAACTAATGCCATGAATCTCATATCCTGACAGTCACGCCCTGAATTACATGCCCTGAAACTCCTTCCCTGAAAATCATGTCCTGAAACGCATGCCCTGAATCTCCTGCCCTGAAACTCAAGCTCTGATTCTCCTGCCCTGAAACCATGCCCTGAATCTCATGCCCTCAAACTTCTGCCCTGAAAGTCATGCACTGAATCTCATGCGCTAAATCTCATGACCTTAAACTCAAGCCGTGAATCTCCTGCCCTAAAACTCATGCACTGAAAGACATGCCCTGAAACTCTTGCACTGAAACAGCTGCCCTGAATCTCCTGCACTGAATCTCATGCCCTGAAACTACTGCCTGAATCTCAAGCCCTGAAACCACAGACCTGAAACCCATGCCCTGAAACTCATGTCCTGAATCTCAAGCCCTGAAACTCATGCCCTGAAACTCATGCCCTGAATCTCACGTCCTGAATCTCATGCCCTGAAACTCACGTCCTGAATCTCATGCCGTGTAACCCCTGCCCTCAAACTCATGCACTGAAGCTCATGCCCTGATTCTCCTGGCCTGAAACTCATGCCCTGAATCTCATAGCCTTAAACTCCTGCCCTGAATCACCTGCCCTGAATCTCATGCCCTGAATCTCATGCCCTAAAACTGCTGCTCTGAAACTGCTACGCTGAATCTCAAGCCCGGAAACCACAGACCTGAAATTCATGCCCTGAAACTCATGTACTGAATCTCATGCCCTGAAACTCATGTCCTGAATCTCATGCCCTGAAACTCCTGCCCTCAAACTCATGCACTGAAACTCATGCCCGGAATCTCATGCCTTCAAACTCCTGTCCTGAATCACATGCCCTGAAACTCATTCCCTGAATCTCATGCCCTGAAACTACTGCACTGAAACTCATGTCCTGAACCTCATACCCTGAAACTGCTGCCCTGAATATCATGCCATGAATCTCATATCCTCAAACTCATGCCCTGAATTACATGCCCTGAAACTCCTTCACTGAAACTCATGCCCTGAAACTCATGCCCTGAATCTCATGCCCTGAAACTTCTGCTCTGAAGCTCATGCACTGAATCTCATGCCCTGAAACTTCTGCCCTGAAACTCATGCATTGAATCTCATGCGCTAAATCTCATGACCTTAAACTCAAGCCGTGAATCTCCTGCCCTGAAACTCATGCCCTGAATCTCAAGCTCTGAAACTCCTGCCCTGAAACTCATGCACTGAAAGACATGCCCTGAAACTCTTGCACTGAAACACCTGCCCTGAATCTCCTGCCCTGAATCTCCTGCCCTGAAACTGCTGCCCTGAATCTCAAGCCCTGAAACCACAGACCTGAAACCCATACCCTGAAACTCATGTCGTGAATCTCATGCCTTGAAACTCATGCCCTGAATCTCCTGCCCTGAAACTGCTGCCCTGAATCTCAAGCCCTGAAACCACAGACCTGAAACTCATACCCAGAATCTCCTGTCCTGATACTCATGCCCTGAATCTCATGCCCTGAAATTCATGCACTGAAACTCATCCCCTGAATGTCATGCTCTGAAACTCATGCCCTGAATCTCATGCCTTCAAATTCCTGTCCTGAATCACATGCCCTGAAACTCATGCCCTGAATCTCAAGCCCTCAAACTCTTGCACTGAAACACCTGCCCTAAATCACATGCCCTGAATGTCATGCCCTGAAATTCCTGCCCTGAAACTCATGCCCTGAATCTCATGCCCTGAAACTCTTGCACTGAAACACCTACCCTAAAACTCATGCCCTGAATCTCATGCCGTGAAACTCATGCACTGAAACTCCTGCCCTGAAACTGATGCCCTGAATCTCATGCACTGAAACTCATGCCCTGAACCTCATGCCCTGAAACTCAAGCCCTGAATATCATGCACTGAAACTCATGCCCTAAATCACATACCCTGAAACTCCTGCCCTGAAACTCATGCACTGAAACTCATGCCCTGAATCACATGCCCTAAAACTCCTGCCCTGAATCATCTGCCCAGAAACTCATTATCTGAATCACATGCCCTGAATGTCATGCCCTGAAATTCCTGCCCCGAAACTCATGCCCTGAATCTCATGCCCTGAAACTCTTGCACTGAAACACCTACCCTAAAACTCATGCCCTGAATCTCATGCCCTGAATCACATGCCGTGAAACTCATGCACTGAAACTCCTGCCCTGAAACTGATGCCCTGAATCTCATGCACTGAAACTCATGTCCTGAACCTCATGCCCTGAAACTCAATCCCTGAATCTCATGCACTGAATCTCATGCCCTAAATCTCATACCCTGAAACTCCTGCCCTGAAACTCATGCACTGAAACTCCTGCCCTGAATCATCTGCCCAGAAACTCATTATCTGAATCACATGCCC
The DNA here is from genome assembly GCF_030028105.1 of Mobula birostris. Lineage (NCBI taxonomy): Eukaryota > Metazoa > Chordata > Chondrichthyes > Myliobatiformes > Myliobatidae > Mobula > Mobula birostris. Next base: position 12,191 of record NW_027274437.1, read on the forward strand.
TCAAATTCCTGCCCTGAATCTCATGCCCTGAAACTCATGACCTGAATCTCATGCCTTGAAACTCCTGCCCTCAAATTCATGCACTGAAACTCATGCACTGAAACTCATGCCCTGAATCTCATGCCTTGAAACTCCTGCCCTGAATCTCATGCCCTGAAACTCATGCCCTGAATCTCATGCCCTGAAACTCCTGCATTAAACTAATGCCATGAATCTCATATCCTGACAGTCACGCCCTGAATTACATGCCCTGAAACTCCTTCCCTGAAAATCATGTCCTGAAACGCATGCCCTGAATCTCCTGCCCTGAAACTCAAGCTCTGATTCTCCTGCCCTGAAACTCATGCCCTGAATCTCATGCCCTCAAACTTCTGCCCTGAAAGTCATGCACTGAATCTCATGCGCTAAATCTCATGACCTTAAACTCAAGCCGTGAATCTCCTGCCCTAAAACTCATGCACTGAAAGACATGCCCTGAAACTCTTCCACTGAAACAGCTGCCCTGAATCTCCTGCACTGAATCTCATGCCCTGAAACTACTGCCTGAATCTCAAGCCCTGAAACCACAGACCTGAAACCCATGCCCTGAAACTCATGTCCTGAATCTCAAGCCCTGAAACTCATGCCCTGAAACTCATGCCCTGAATCTCACGTCCTGAATCTCATGCCCTGAAACTCACGTCCTGAATCTCATGCCGTGTAACCCCTGCCCTCAAACTCATGCACTGAAGCTCATGCCCTGAATCTCCTGTCCTGAAACTCATGCCCTGAATCTCATGCCCTGAATCTCATACCCTGAAAATCATGCACTGAAACTCATCCCCTGAATGTTATGCTCTGAAACTCAAGCCCTGATTCTCCTGGCCTGAAACTCATGCCCTGAATCTCATAGCCTTAAACTCCTGCCCTGAATCACCTGCCCTGAATCTCATGCCCTAAAACTGCTGCTCTGAAACTGCTACGCTGAATCTCAAGCCCGGAAACCACAGACCTGAAATTCATGCCCTGAAACTCATGTACTGAATCTCATGCCCTGAAACTCATGTCCTGAATCTCATGCCCTGAAACTCCTGCCCTCAAACTCATGCACTGAAACTCATGCCCGGAATCTCATGCCTTCAAACTCCTGTCCTGAATCACATGCCCTGAAACTCATTCCCTGAATCTCATGCCCTGAAACTACTGCACTGAAACTCATGTCCTGAACCTCATACCCTGAAACTGCTGCCCTGAATATCATGCCATGAATCTCATATCCTCAAACTCATGCCCTGAATTACATGCCCTGAAACTCCTTCACTGAAACTCATGCCCTGAAACTCATGCCCTGAATCTCATGCCCTGAAACTTCTGCTCTGAAGCTCATGCACTGAATCTCATGCCCTGAAACTTCTGCCCTGAAACTCATGCATTGAATCTCATGCGCTAAATCTCATGACCTTAAACTCAAGCCGTGAATCTCCTGCCCTGAAACTCATGCCCTGAATCTCAAGCTCTGAAACTCCTGCCCTGAAACTCATGCACTGAAAGACATGCCCTGAAACTCTTGCACTGAAACAGCTGCCCTGAATCTCCTGCCCTGAATCTCCTGCCCTGAAACTGCTGCCCTGAATCTCAAGCCCTGAAACCCATACCCTGAAACTCATGTCGTGAATCTCATGCCTTGAAACTCATGCCCTGAATCTCCTGCCCTGAAACTGCTGCCCTGAATCTCAAGCCCTGAAACCACAGACCTGAAACTCATACCCAGAATCTCCTGTCCTGATACTCATGCCCTGAATCTCATGCCCTGAAATTCATGCACTGAAACTCATCCCCTGAATGTCATGCTCTGAAACTCATGCCCTGAATCTCATGCCTTCAAATTCCTGTCCTGAATCACATGCCCTGAAACTCATGCCCTGAATCTCAAGCCCTCAAACTCTTGCACTGAAACACCTGCCCTAAATCACATGCCCTGAATGTCATGCCCTGAAATTCCTGCCCTGAAACTCATGCCCTGAATCTCATGCCCTGAAACTCTTGCACTGAAACACCTACCCTAAAACTCATGCCCTGAATCTCATGCCGTGAAACTCATGCACTGAAACTCCTGCCCTGAAACTGATGCCCTGAATCTCATGCACTGAAACTCATGCCCTGAACCTCATGCCCTGAAACTCAAGCCCTGAATATCATGCACTGAAACTCATGCCCTAAATCACATACCCTGAAACTCCTGCCCTGAAACTCATGCACTGAAACTCATGCCCTGAATCACATGCCCTAAAACTCCTGCCCTGAATCATCTGCCCAGAAACTCATTATCTGAATCACATGCCCTGAAATTCCTGCCCTGAATCTCATGCCCTGAAACTCATGCCCTGAATCTCATGCCTTGAAACTCCTGCCCTCAAACTCATGCACTGAAACTCATGCACTGAAACTCATGCCCTGAATCTCATGCCTTGAAACTCCTGCCCTGAATCTCATGCCCTGAAACTCCTGCCCTGAATCTCATGCCCTGAAACTCAAGCCCTGTTCTCCTGCCCTGAAACTCATACCCTGAATCTCATGCCCTGAAACTTCTGCCCTGAAAGTCATGCACTGAATCTCATGCGCTAAATCTCATGACCTTAAACTCAAGCCGTGAATCTCCTGCCCTGAAACTCATGCCCTGATTCCATTGCTCTGAAACTTCTGCCATGAAACTCATGCACTGAAAGACATGTCCTGAAACTCTTGCACTGAAACTCTTGCACTGAAACACCTGCACAGAATCTCCTGCACTGAATCTCATGCCCTGAAACTGCTGCCCTGAATCTCAAGCCCTGAAAACAGAGACCTGAAACCCATTGTCTGAAACTCATGTCCTGAATCTCATGCCCTGTAATTCATGCCCTGAATCTCATGCCGTGAAACTCCTGCCCTCAAACTCATGCCCTGAAACTCATGCCCTGAATATCATGCCCTGAAACTCAAACACTGAATCTCCTGCCCTGAAACACATGCCCTAAATCTCATACCCTGAATCACCTGCCATGAAACTCATGCCCTGAATCTGATGCCTTGAATCACATGCCCTGAAACTCCTGCCCTGAATCTCCTCCCCTGAAACTCATGCCCTGAATCTCATGCCCTCAAACTCTTGCACTGAAACACCTGCCCTAAAACACATGCCCTGAATGTCATGCCCTGAAATTCCTGCCCTGAAACTCATGCCCTGAATCTCATGCCCTGAAACTCTTGCACTGAAACACCTACCCTAAAACTCATGCCCTGAATCTCATGCCCTGAAATTCCTGCCCTGAAACTCATGCCCTGAATCTCATGCCCTGAAACTCCTGCACTGAAACTCCTGCCATGGAACTCTTGCCCTGAAACTGCTGACCTGAATCTTAGCCCTGAAACTACAGACCTGATACTCATGCCCTGAAACTCACGTCCTGAATCTCATGCCCTGAATCTCATGCCGTGAAACCACTGCCCTCAAACTCATTCACTGAAACTCATGCCCTGAATCTCCTGTCCTGAAACTCATGCCCTGAATCTCATGCCCTGAATCTTATGCCCTGAAATTCATGCACTGAAACTCATCCCCTGAATGTTATGCTCTGAAACTCAAGCCCTGATTCTCCTGGCCTGAAACTGATGCCCTGAATCTCATGCACTGAAACTCATGCCCTGAAACTCATGCACTGAAACTCATGCCCTGAATCACATGCACTGAAACTCCTGCCCTGAATCATCTGCCCAGAAACTCATTATCTGAATCACATGCCCTGAAATTCCTGCCCTGAATCTCATGCCCTGAAACTCATGCCCTGAATCTCATGCCTTGAAACTCCTGCCCTCAAATTCATGCACTGTAACTCATGCACTGAAACTCATGCCCTGAATCTCATGCCTTGAAGCTCCTGCCCTGAATCTCATGCCCTGAAACTCATGCCCTGAATCTCATGCCCTGAAACTCCTGCATTAAACTAATGCCATGAATCTCATATCCTGACAGTCACGCCCTGAATTACATGCCCTGAAACTCCTGCCCTGAAAATCATGTCCTGATTCTCCTGCCCTGAAACTCATGCCCTGAATCTCATGCCCTCAAACTTCTGCCCTGAAAGTCATGCACTGAATCTCATGACCTTAAACTCAAGCCGTGAAACTCCTGCCCTGAAACTCATGCACTGAAAGACATGCCCTGAAACTCTTGCACTGAAACAGCTGCCCTGTATCTCCTGCACTGAATCTCATGCCCTGAAACTGCTGCCTGAATCTCAAGCCCTGAAACCACAGACCTGAAACCCATGCCCTGAAACTCATGCCCTGAAACTCATGCCCTGAATCTCATGCCCTGAATCTCCTGTCCTGAAACTCATGCCCTGAATCTCATGCCCTGAATCTCATGCCCTGAAATTCATGCACTGAAACTCATCCCCTGAATGTTATGCTCTGAAACTCAAGCCCTGATTCTCGTGGCCTGAAACTCATGCCCTGAATCTCATAGCCTTAAACTCCTGCCCTGAATCACCTGCCCTGAAACTCATGCCCTGAATCTCATGCCCTAAAACTGCTGCTCTGAAACTGCTGCGCTGAATCTCAAGCCCGGAAACCACAGACCTGAAATTCATGCCCTTAAACTGCTGCCCTGAATATCATACCATGAATCTCATATCCTCAAACTCATGCCTGAATTACATGCCCTGAAACCCCTTCACTGAAACTCATGCCCTGAAACTCATGCCCTGAATCTCATGCCCTGAAACTTCTGCTCTGAAGCTCATGCACTGAATCTCATGCGCTAAATCTCATGACCTTAAACTCAAGCCGTGAATCTTCTGCCCTGAAACTCATGCCCTGAATCTCATGCCCTGAAACTTCTGCCCTGAAACTCATGCGTTGAATCTCATGCGCTAAATCTCATGATGTTAAACTCAAGCCGTGAATCTCCTGCCTGAAACTCATGCCCTGAATCTTAAGCTCTGAAACTCCTGCCCTGAAACTCATGCACTGAAAGACATGGCCTGAAACTCTTGCACTGAAACCCTTGCACTGAAACACCTGCTCTGAATCTCCTGCCCTGAATCTCCTGCCCTGAAACTGCTGCCCTGAATCTCAAGCACTGAAACCACAGACCTGAAACCCATGCCCTGAAACTCATGTCGTGAATCTCATGCCCTGAACCTCCTGTCCTGATACTCATGCCCTGAATCTCATGCCCTGAAATTCATGCACTTAAACTCATCCCCTGAATGTCATGCTCTGAAACTCATGCCCTGAATCTCATGCCTTCAAGTTCCTGTCCTGAATCACATGCCCTGAAACTCATGCCCTGAATCTCATGCCCTCAAACTCTTGCACTGAAACACCTACCCTAAAACTCATGCCCTGAATCTCATGCCGTGAAACTCATGCACTGAAACTCCTGCCCTGAAACTGATGCCCTGAATCTCATGCACTGAAACTCATGCCCTGAACCTCATGCCCTGAAACTCAAGCCCTGAATATCATGCACTGAAACTCATGCCCTAAATCACATACCCTGAAACTCCTGCCCTGAAACTCATGCACTGAAACTCATGCCCTGAATCACATGCCCTAAAACTCCTGCCCTGAATCATCTGCCCAGAAACTCATTATCTGAATCACATGCCCTGAAATTCCGGCCCTGAATCTCATGCCCTGAAACTCATGCCCTTAATCTCATGCCTTGAAACTCCTGCCCTCAAACTCATGCACTGAAACTCATGCCCTGAATCACATGCCCTAAAACTCCTGCCCTGAATCATCTGCCCAGAAACTCATTATCTGAATCACATGCCCTGAAATTCCTGCCCTGAATCTCATGCCCTGAAACTCATGCCCTGAATCTCATGCCTTGAAACTCCTGCCCTCAAACTCATGCACTGAAACTCAAGCACTGAAACTCATGCCCTGAATCTCATGCCTTGAAACTCCTGCCCTGAATCTCATGCCCTGAAACTCATGCCCTGAATCTCATGCCCTGAAACTCCTGCACTTAAACTAATGCCATGAACCTCATATCCTGACTCTCATGCCCTGAATTACATGCCCTGAAACTCCTGCCCTGAAACTCATATCCTGAAACTCATGCCCTGAATCTCATGCCCTGAAACTCAAGCCCTGTTCTCCTGCCCTGAAACTCATACCCTGAATCTCATGCCCTGAAACTTCCGCCCTGAAAGTCATGCACTGAATCTCATGCGCTAAATCTCATGACCTTAAACTCAAGCCGTGAATCTCCTGCCCTGAAACTCATGCCCTGATTCCATTGCTCTGAAACTTCTGCCCTGAAACTCATGCACTGAAAGACATGCCCTGAAACTCTTGCACTGAAACTCTTGCACTGAAACACCTGCACAGAATCTCCTGCACTGAATCTCATGCCCTGAAACTGCTGCCCTGAATCTCAAGCTCTGAAAACACAGACCTGAAACCCATGCCCTGAAACTCATGTCCTGAATCTCATGCACTGTAATTCATGCCCTGATCTCATGCCGTGAAACTCCTGCCCTCAAACTCATGCCCTGAAACTCATGCCATGAATATCATGCCCTGAAACTCAAACACTGAATCTCCTGCCCTGAAACACATGCCCTGATTCCATTGCTCTGAAACTTCTGCCCTGAAACTCATGCACTGAAAGACATGCCCTGAAACTCTTGCACTGAAACTCTTGCACTGAAACACCTGCACAGAATCTCCTGCACTGAATCTCATGCCCTGAAATTGCTGCCCTGAATCTCAAGCTCTGAAAACACAGACTTGAAACCCATGCCCTGAAACTCATGTCCTGAATCTCATGCACTGTAATTCATGCCCTGAATCTCATGCCGTGAAACTCCTGCCCTCAAACTCATGCCCTGAAACTCATGCCATGAATATCATGCCCTGAAACTCAAACACTGAATCTCCTGCCCTGAAACACATGCCCTAAATCTCATACCCTGAATCACCTGCCATGAAACTCATGCCCTGAATGTCATGCCCTGAAACTCTTGCACTGAAACACCTACCCTAAAACTCATGCCCTGAATCTCATGCCCTGAAATTCCTGCCCTGAAACTCCTGCCCTGAAACTGCATACCTGAATCTCAGCCCTGAAACTACTGACCTGAAACTCATGCCCTGAAACTCACGTCCTGAATCTCATGCCCTGAATCTCATGCCCTGAATCTCATGCCGTGAAACCCCTGCCCTGAATCTCATGCACTGAAACTCATGCCCTGAACCTCATGCCCTGAAACTCAAGCCCTGAATCTCATGCACTGAAACTGATGCCCTAAATCTCATACCCTGAACCTCCTGCCCTGAAACTCATGCCCTGAAACTCAAGCCCTGATTCTCCTGCCCTGAAATTCATACCCTGAATCTCATGCCCTGAAACTTTTGCCCTGAAAGTCATGCACTGAATCTCATGCGCTAAATCTCATGACCTTAAACTCAAGCCGTGAATCTCCTGCCCTGAAACTCATGCCCTGAATCTCATGCTCTGAAACTTCTGCCCTGAAACTCATGCACGGAAGGACATGCCCTGAAACTCTTGCACTGAAACACCTGCCCAGAATCTCCTGCACTGAATCTGATGCCCTGAAACTGCTGCCCTGAATCTCAAGCCCTGAAAACACAGACCTGAAACCCATGCCCTGAAACTCATGTCCTGAATCTCAAGCCCTGAATCTCATGCCGTGAAACGCCTGCCCTCAAACTCATGCCCTGAAACTCATGCCCTGAATATCATGCCCTGAAACTCAAACACTGAATCTCCTGCCCTGAAACACATGCCCTAAATCTCATACCCTGAATCACCTGCCATGAAACTCATGCCCTGAATCTCATGCCTTGAATCACATGCCCTGAAACTCCTGCCCTGAATCTCCTGCCCTGAAACTCATGCTCTGAATCTCATGCCCTGAAACTCTTGCACTGAAACACCTACCCTAAAACTCATGCCCTGAATGTCATGCCCTGAAATTCCTGCCCTGAAACTCATGCCCTGAATCTCATGCCCTGAAACTCCTGCACTTAAAACTCCTGCCATGAAACTCCTGCCCTGAAACTGCTGCCCTGAATCTCATCCCTGAAACTACAGACCTGAAACTCATGCCCTGAAACTCACGTACTGAATCTCATGCCCTGAAACTCATGCCCTGGATCTCATGCCGTGAAACCCCTGCCCTCAAACTCATGCACTGAAACTCATGCCCTGAGTCTCCTGTCCTGAAACTTATGCCCTGAATCTCATGCCCTGAATCTCATGCCCTGAAATTCATGCACTGAAACTCATCCCCTGAATGTTATGCTCTGAAACTCAAGCCCTGATTCTCCTGGCCTGAAACTCATGCACTGAATCTCATAGCCTTAAACTCCTGCCCTGAATCACCTGCCCTGAAACTCATGCCCTGAATCTCATGCCCTGAAACTGCTGCTCTGAAACTGCTGCGCTGAATCTCAAGCCCGGAAACCACAGACCTGAAATTCATACCCTGAAACTCATGTACTGAATCTCATGCCTGAAACTCATGTCCTGAATCTCATGCCCTGAAACTCCTGCCCTCAAACTCATGCACTGAAACTCATGCCCGGAATCTCATGCCTTCAAACTCCTGTCCTGAATCACATGCCCTGAAACTCATGCCCTGTATCGCATGCCCTGAAACTACTGCACTGAAACTCATGTCCTGAACCTCATGCCCTGAAACTGCTGCCCTGAATATCATGCCATGAATCTCATATCCTCAAACTCATGCCCTGAATTACATGCCCTGAAACTCCTTCACTGAAACTCATGCCCTGAAACTCATGCCCTGAATCTCATGCCTGAAACTTCTTCCCTGAAACTCATGAAATGAATCTCATGCGCTAAATCTCATGACCTTAAACTCAAGCCGTGAATTTCCTGCCCTGAAACTCATGCCCTGAAACTCATGCCCTGAATCTCATGCACTGAAACTCATGCCATAAATCTCATACCCTGAAACTCCTGCCCTGAAACTCATGCACTGAGACTCCTGCCTTGAATCATCTGCCCAGAAACTCATTATCTGAATCACGTGCCCTGAAATTCCTGCCCTGAATCTCAGGCCCTGAAACTCATGCCCTGAATCTCATGCCTTGAAACTCCTGCCCTCAAATTCATGCACTGAAACTCATGCACTGAAACTCATGCCCTGAATCTCATGCCTTGAAACTCCTGCCCTGAATCTCATGCCCTGAAACTCATGCCCTGAATCTCATGCCCTGAAACTCCTGCATTAAACTAATGCCATGAATCTCATATGCTGACAGTCACGCCCTGAATTACATGCCCTGAAACTCCTGACCTGAAAATCATGTCCTGAAACGCATGCCCTGAATCTCATGCCCTGAAACTCCTGACCTGAAAATCATGTCCTGAAACGCATGCCCTGAATCTCATGCCCTGAAACTCAAGCCCTGATTCTCCTGCCCTGAAACTCATGCCCTGAATCTCATGCCCTCAAACTTCTGCCCTGAAAGTCATGTACTGAATCTCATGCCCTGAAACTCCTGACCTGAAAATCATGTCCTGAAACGCATGCCCTGAATCTCATGACCTTAAACTCAAGCCGTGAATCTCCTGCCCTGAAACTCATGCATTGAAAGACATGCCCTGAAACTCTTGCACTGAAACAGCTGCCCTAAATCTCCTGCACTGAACATGCCCTGAAACTGCTGCCTGAATCTCAAGCCCTGAAACCACAGACCTGAAACCCATGCCCTGAAACTACTCATGTCCTGAATCTCATGCCCTGAAACACATGCCCTGAAACTCATGCCCTGAATCTCACGTCCTGAATCTCATGCCCTGAAACTAACGTCCTGAATCTCATGACGTGAAACCCCTGCCCTCAAACTCATACACTGAAGCTCATGCCCTAAATCTCCAGTCCTGAAACTCATGCCCTGAATCTCATGCCCTGAATCTCATGCCCTGAAATTCATGCACTGAAACTCATCCCCTGAATGTTATGCTCTGAAACTCAAGCCCTGATTCTCCTGGCCTGAAACTCATGCCCTGAATCTCATAGCCTTAAACTCCTGCCCTGAAACTCATGCCCTGAATCTCATGCCCTAAAACTGCTGCTGTGAAACTGCTGCGCTGAATCTCAAGCCCGGAAACCACAGACCTGAAATTCATGCCCTGAAACTCATGTACTGAATCTCATGCCCTGAAACTCATGTCCTGAATCTCATGCCCTGAAACTCCTGCCCTCAAACTCATGCACTGAAACTCATGCCCGGAATCTCATGCCTTCAAACTCCTGTCCTGAATCACATGCCCTGAAACTCATGTCCTGAACCTCATGCCCTGAAACTGCTGCCCTGAATATCATGCCATGAATCTCATATCCTCAAACTCATGCCCTGAATTACATGCCCTGAAACTTCTGCTCTGAAACTCATGCACTGAATCTCATGCGCTAAATCTCATGACCTTAAACTCAAGCCGTGAATCTCCTGCCCTGAAACTCATGCCCTGAATCTCATGCCCTGAAACTCATGCCGTGAAACTCATGCACTGAAACTCCTGCTCTGAAACTGATGCCCTGAATCTCATGCCCTCAAACTCTTGCACTGAAACACATGCCCTAAAACACATGCCCTGAATGTCATGCCCTGAAATTCCTGCCCTGAAACTCATGCCCTGAATCTCATGCCCTGAAACTCTTGCACTGAAACACCTACCCTAAACTCATGCCCTGAATCTCATGCCCTGAATCACATGCCGTGAAACTCATGCACTGAAACTTCTGCCCTGAAACTCATGCATTGAATCTCATGCGCTAAATCTCATGACCTTAAACTCAAGCCGTGAATCTCCTGCCCTGAAACTCATGCCCTGAATCCCAAGCTCTGAAACTCCTGCCCTGAAACTCATGCACTGAAAGACATGCCCTGAAAATCTTGCACTGAAACTCTTGCACTGAAACACCTGCCCTGAATCTCCTGCCCTAAATCTCCTGCCCTGAAACTGCTGCCCTGAATCTCAAGCCCTGAAACCACAGACCTGAAACCCATGCCCTGAAACTCATGTCCTGAATCTCATGCCCTGAAACTCATGCCCTGAATCTCATGCCGTGAAACTCCTGCCCTCAAACTCATGCACTGAATCTCATGCCCTGAATCTCATGCCCTGAAATTCATGCACTGAAACTCATCCCCTGAATGTCATGCTCTGAAACTCAGGCCCTGAATCTCATGCCTTCAAATTCCTCTCCTGAATCACATGCCCTGAATCTCATGCCGTGAAACTCCTGCCCTCAAACTCATGCACTGAAACTCATGCCCTGAATCTCCTGTCCTGATACTCATGCCCTGAATCTCATGCCCTGAATCTCATGCCCTGAAATTCATCCACTGAAACACATCCCCTGAATGTCATGCTCTGAAACACAGGCCCTGAATCTCATGCCTTCAAATTCCTCTCCTGAATCACATGCCCTGAAACTCATGCCCTGAATCTCATGCCCTCAAACTCTTGCACTGAAAACACCTGCCCTAAAACACATCCCTGAATGTCATGCCCTGAAAATCCTGCCCTGAAACTCATGCCCTGAATCTCATGCCGTGAAACTCATGCACTGAAACTCCTGCCCTGAAACTGATGCCCTGAATCTCATGCACTGAAACTCATGCCCTAAATCTCATACCCTGAAACTCCTGCCCTGAAACTCATGCACTGAAACTCATGCCCTGAATCACATGCCCTAAAACTCCTGCCCTGAATCATCTGCCCAGAAACTCATTATCTGAATCACATGCCCTGAAATTCCTGCCCTGAATCTCATGCCTTAAAACTCCTGCCCTCAAACTCATGCACTGAAACTCATGCTCTGAAACTCATGCCCTGAATCTCATGTCTTAAACCTAATGCCCTGAAACTCATGCCCTGAATCTCATGCCCTGCAACTCCTGCACTTAAATTAATGCCATGCACCTCATATCCTGACACTCACGCCCTGAATTACATGCCCTGAAACTCCTGCCCTAAATCTCATGCCCTGAAACTCAAGCCCTGATTCTCCTGCCCTGAAACTCATGCCCTGAATCTCATGCCCTGAAACTTCTGCCCTGAAACTCATGCATTGAATCTCATGCGCTAAATCTCATGACCTTATACTCAAGCCGTGAATCTCCTGCCCTGAAACTCATGCCCTGAATCTCAAGCTCTGAAACTCCTGCCCTGAAACTCATGCACTGAAAGACATGCCCTGAAACTCTTGCACTGAAACTCTTGCACTGAAACACCTGTCCTGAATCTCCTGCCCTAAATCTCCTGCCCTGAAACTGCTGCCCTGAATCTCAAGCCCTGAAACCACAGACCTGAAACCAATGCCCTGAAACTCATGTCCTGAATCTCATGCCCTGAAACTCATGCCCTGAATCTCATGCCCTGAAACTCACGTCCTGAATCTCATGACGTGAAACCCCTGCCCTCAAACTCATGCACTGAAGCTCATGCCCTGAATCTCCTGTCATGAAACTCATGCCCTGAATCTCATGCCCTGAATCTCATGCCCTGAAATTCATGCACTGAATCTCATCCCCTGAATGTTATGCTCTGAAACTCAAGCCCTGATTCTCCTGGCCTGAAACTCATGCCCTGAATCTCATAGCCTTAAACTCCTGCCCTGAATTACCTGCCCTGAAACTCATGCCCTGAATCTCATGCCCTAAAACTGCTGCTGTGAAACTGCTGCGCTGAATCTCAAGCCCGGAAATCACAGACCTGAAATTCATGCCCTGAAACTCATGTACTGAATCTCATGCCCTGAAACTCATGTCCTGAATCTCATGCCCTGAAACTCAATCCCTGATTCTCCTGCCCTGAAACTCATGCCCTGAATCTCATGCCCTCAAACTTCTGCCCTGAAAGTCATGCACTGAATCTCATGCGCTAAATCTCATGACCTTAAACTCAAGCCGTTAATCTCCTGCCCTGAAACTCATGCCCTGAATTTCATGCCCTGAAACTTCTGCCCTGAAACTCATGCGTTGAATCTCATGCGCTAAATCTCATGATGTTAAACTCAAGCCGTGAATCTCCTGCCCTGAAACTCATGCCCTGAATCTTAAGCTCTGAAACTCCTGCCCTGAAACTCATGCACTGAAAGACATGGCCTGAAACTCTTGCACTGAAACCCTTGCACTGAAACACCTGCTCTGAATCTCCTGCCCTGAATCTCCTGCCCTGAAACTGCTGCCCTGAATCTCAAGCACTGAAACCAAAGACCTGAAACCCATGCCCTGAAACTCATGTCGTGAATCTCATGCCCTGAACCTCCTGTCCTGATACTCATGCCCTGAATCTCATGCCCTGAAATTCATGCACTTAAACTCATCCCCTGAATGTCATGCTCTGAAACTCATGCCCTGAATCTCATGCCTTCAAGTTCCTGTCCTGAATCACATGCCCTGAAACTCATGCCCTGAATCTCATGCCCTCAAACTCTTGCACTGAAACACCTACCCTAAAACTCATGCCCTGAATCTCATGCCGTGAAACTCATGCACTGAAACTCCTGCCCTGAAACTGATGCCCTGAATCTCATGCACTGAAACTCATGCCCTGAACCTCATGCCCTGAAACTCAAGCCCTGAAACTCCTGCCCTGAAACTCATGCACTGAAACTCATGCCCTGAATCACATGCCCTAAAACTCCTGCCCTGAATCATCTGCCCAGAAACTCATTATCTGAATCACATGCCCTGAAATTCCGGCCCTGAATCTCATGCCCTGAAACTCATGCCCTTAATCTCATGCCTTGAAACTCCTGCCCTCAACCTCATGCACTGAAACTCATGCCCTGAATCACATGCCCTAAAACTCCTGCCCTGAATCATCTGCCCAGAAACTCATTATCTGAATCACATGCCCTGAAATTCCTGCCCTGAATCTCATGCCCTGAAACTCATGCCCTGAATCTCATGCCTTGAAACTCCTGCCCTCAAACTCATGCACTGAAACTCAAGCACTGAAACTCATGCCCTGAATCTCATGCCTTGAAACTCCTGCCCTGAATCTCATGCCCTGAAACTCATGCCCTGAATCTCATGCCCTGAAACTCCTGCACTTAAACTAATGCCATGAACCTCATATCCTGACTCTCATGCCCTGAATTACATGCCCTGAAACTCCTGCCCTGAAACTCATATCCTGAAACTCATGCCCTGAATCTCATGCCCTGAAACTCAAGCCCTGTTCTCCTGCCCTGAAACTCATACCCTGAATCTCATGCCCTGAAACTTCCGCCCTGAAAGTCATGCACTGAATCTCATGCGCTAAATCTCATGACCTTAAACTCAAGCCGTGAATCTCCTGCCCTGAAACTCATGCCCTGTTTCCATTGCTCTGAAACTTCTGCCCTGAAACTCATGCACTGAAAGACATGCCCTGAAACTCTTGCACTGAAACACCTGCACAGAATCTCCTGCACTGAATCTCATGCCCTGAAACTGCTGCCCTGAATCTCAAGCTCTGAAAACACAGACCTGAAACCCATGCCCTGAAACTCATGTCCTGAATCTCATGCACTGTAATTCATGCCCTGAATCTCATGCCGTGAAACTCCTGCCCTCAAACTCATGCCCTGAAACTCATGCCATGAATATCATGCCCTGAAACTCAAACACTGAATCTCCTGACCTGAAACACATGCCCTGATTCCATTGCTCTGAAACTTCTGCCCTGAAACTCATGCACTGAAAGACATGCCCTGAAACTCTTGCACTGAAACTCTTGCACTGAAACACCTGCACAGAATCTCCTGCACTGAATCTCATGCCCTGAAATTGCTGCCCTGAATCTCAAGCTCTGAAAACACAGACCTGAAACCCATGCCCTGAAACTCATGTCCTGAATCTCATGCACTGTAATTCATGCCCTGAATCTCATGCCGTGAAACTCAAACACTGAATCTCCTGCCCTGAAACACATGCTCTAAATCTCATACCCTGAATCACCTGCCATGAAACTCATGCCCTGAATGTCATGCCCTGAAACTCTTGCACTGAAACACCTACCCTAAAACTCATGCCCTGAATCTCATGCCCTGAAATTCCTGCCCTGAAACTCCTGCCCTGAAACTGCATACCTGAATCTCAGCCCTGAAACTACTGACCTGAAACTCATGCCCTGAAACTCACGTCCTGAATCTCATGCCCTGAATCTCATGCCCTGAATCTCATGCCGTGAAACCCCTGCCCTGAATCTCATGCACTGAAACTCATGCCCTGAACCTCATGCCCTGAAACTCAAGCCCTGAATCTCATGCACTGAAACTGATGCCCTAAATCTCATACCCTGAACCTCCTGCCCTGAAACTCATGCCCTGAAACTCAAGCCCTGATTCTCCTGCCCTGAAATTCATACCCTGAATCTCATGCCCTGAAACTTTTGCCCTGAAAGTCATGCACTGAATCTCATGCGCTAAATCTCATGACCTTAAACTCAAGCCGTGAATCTCCTGCCCTGAAACTCATGCCCTGAATCTCATGCTCTGAAACTTCTGCCCTGAAACTCATGCACGGAAGGACATGCCCTGAAACTCTTGCACTGAAACACCTGCCCAGAATCTCCTGCACTGAATCTGATGCCCTGAAACTGCTGCCCTGAATCTCAAGCCCTGAAAACACAGACCTGAAACCCATGCCCTGAAACTCATGTCCTGAATCTCAAGCCCTGAATCTCATGCCGTGAAACGCCTGCCCTCAAACTCATGCCCTGAAACTCATGCCCTGAATATCATGCCCTGAAACTCAAACACTGAATCTCCTGCCCTGAAACACATGCCCTAAATCTCATACCCTGAATCACCTGCCATGAAACTCATGCCCTGAATCTCATGCCTTGAATCACATGCCCTGAAACTCCTGCCCTGAATCTCCTGCCCTGAAACTCATGCCCTGAATCTCATGCCCTGAAACCCTTGCACTGAAACACCTACCCTAAAACTCATGCCCTGAATGTCATGCCCTGAAATTCCTGCCCTGAAACTCATGCCCTGAATCTCATGCCCTGAAACTCCTGCACTTAAAACTCCTGCCATGAAACTCCTGCCCTGAAACTGCTGCCCTGGATCTCATGCCGTGAAACCCCTGCCCTCAAACTCATGCACTGAAACTCATGCCCTGAGTCTCCTGTCCTGAAACTTATGCCCTGAATCTCATGCCCTGAATCTCATGCCCTGAAATTCATGCACTGAAACTCATCCCCTGAATGTTATGCTCTGAAACTCAAGCCCTGATTCTCCTGGCCTGAAACTCATGCACTGAATCTCATAGCCTTAAACTCCTGCCCTGAATCACCTGCCCTGAAACTCATGCCCTGAATCTCATGCCCTGAAACTGCTGCTCTGAAACTGCTGCGCTGAATCTCAAGCCCGGAAACCACAGACCTGAAATTCATACCCTGAAACTCATGTACTGAATCTCATGCCCTGAAACTCATGTCCTGAATCTCATGCCCTGAAACTCCTGCCCTCAAACTCATGCACTGAAACTCATGCCCGGAATCTCATGCCTTCAAACTCCTGTCCTGAATCACATGCCCTGAAACTCATGCCCTGTATCGCATGCCCTGAAACTACTGCACTGAAACTCATGTCCTGAACCTCATGCCCTGAAACTGCTGCCCTGAATATCATGCCATGAATCTCATATCCTCAAACTCATGCCCTGAATTACATGCCCTGAAACTCCTTCACTGAAACTCATGCCCTGAAACTCATGCCCTGAATCTCATGCCCTGAAACTTCTTCCCTGAAACTCATGAAATGAATCTCATGCGCTAAATCTCATGACCTTAAACTCAAGCCGTGAATCTCCTGCCCTGAAACTCATGCCCTGAAACTCAAGCCCTGAATCTCATGCACTGAAACTCATGCCATAAATCTCATACCCTGAAACTCCTGCCCTGAAACTCATGCACTGAAACTCCTGCCTTGAATCATCTGCCCAGAAACTCATTATCTGAATCACGTGCCCTGAAATTCCTGCCCTGAATCTCAGGCCCTGAAACTCATGCCCTGAATCTCATGCCTTGAAACTCCTGCCCTCAAATTCATGCACTGAAACTCATGCACTGAAACTCATGCCCTGAATCTCATGCCTTGAAACTCCTGCCCTGAATCTCATGCCCTGAAACTCATGCCCTGAATCTCATGCCCTGAAACTCCTGCATTAAACTAATGCCATGAATCTCATATGCTGACAGTCACGCCCTGAATTACATGCCCTGAAACTCCTGACCTGAAAATCATGTCCTGAAACGCATGCCCTGAATCTCATGCCCTGAAACTCCTGACCTGAAAATCATGTCCTGAAACGCATGCCCTGAATCTCATGCTCTGAAACTCAAGCCCTGATTCTCCTGCCCTGAAACTCATGCCCTGAATCTCATGCCCTCAAACTTTCTGCCCTGAAAGTCATGTACTGAATCTCATGCGCCTGAATCTCATGCACTGAATCTCATGCGCCTGAATCTCATGACCTTAAACTCAAGCCGTAAATCTCCTGCCCTGAAACTCATGCACTGAAAGACATGCCCTGAAACTCTTGCACTGAAACAGCTGCCCTAAATCTCCTGCACTGAATCTCATGCCCTGAAACTGCTGCCTGAATCTCAAGCCCTGAAACCACAGACCTGAAACCCATGCCCTGAAACTCATGTCCTGAATCTCATGCCCTGAAACTCATGCCCTGAAACTCATGCCCTGAATCTCACGTCCTGAATCTCATGCCCTGAAACTAACGTCCTGAATCTCATGACGTGAAACCCCTGCCCTCAAACTCATGCACTGAAGCTCATGCCCTGAATCTCCTGTCCTGAAACTCATGCCCTGAATCTCATGCCCTGAATCTCATGCCCTGAAATTCATGCACTGAAACTCATCCCCTGAATGTTATGCTCTGAAACTCAAGCCCTGATTCTCCTGGCCTGAAACTCATGCCCTGAATCTCATAGCCTTAAACTCCTGCCCTGAAACTCATGCCCTGAATCTCATGCCCTAAAACTGCTGCTGTGAAACTGCTGCGCTGAATCTCAAGCCCGGAAACCACAGACCTGAAATTCATGCCCTGAAACTCATGTACTGAATCTCATGCCCTGAAACTCATCCCCTGAATGTTATGCTCTGAAACTCAAGCCCTGATTCTCCTGGCCTGAAACTCATGCCCGGAATCTCATACCCTGAAACTCCTGCCCTGAATCACCTGCCATGAAACTCATGCCCTGAATCTCATGCCCTGAAACTCTTGCACTGAAACACCTACCCTAAAATGCATGCCCTGAATCTCATGCCCTGAATCCCAAGCTCTGAAACTCCTGCCCTGAAACTCATGCACTGAAAGACATGCCCTGAAACTCTTGCACTGAAACTCTTGCACTGAAACACCTGCCCTGAATCTCCTGCCCTAAATCTCCTGCCCTGAAACTGCTGCCCTGAATCTCAAACCCTGAAACCACAGACCTGAAACCCATGCCCTGAAATTCATGTCCTGAATCTCATGCCCTGAAACTCATGGCCTGAATCTCATGCCGTGAAACTCCTGCCCTCAAACTCATGCACTGAATCTCATGCCCTGAATCTCATGCCCTGAAATTCATGCACTGAAACTCATCCCCTGAGTGTCATGCTCTGAAACTCAGTCCCTGAATCTCATGCCTTCAAATTCCTCTCCTGAATCACATGCCCTGAAACTCATGCCCTGAAGCTCATGCCCTCAAACTCTTGCACTGAAACACCTGCCCTAAAACACAACCCTGAATGTCATGCCCTGAAATTCCTGCCCTGAAACTCATGCCCTGAATCTCATGCCGTGAAACTCATGCACTGAAACTCCTGCCCTGAAACTGATGCCCTGAATCTCATGCACTGAAACTCATGCCCTGAACCTCATGCCCTGAAACTCAAGCCCTGAATCTCATGCACTGAAACTCATGCCCTAAATCTCATACCCTGAAACTCCTGCCCTGAAACTCATGCACTGAAACTCATGCCCTGAATCACATGCCCTAAAACTCCTGCCCTGAATCATCTGCCCAGAAACTCATTATCTGAATCACATGCCCTGAAATTCCTGCCCTGAATCTCATGCCTTAAAACTCCTGCCCTCAAACTCATGCACTGAAACTCATGCTCTGAAACTCATGCCCTGAATCTCATGTCTTGAAACTAATGCCCTGAAACTCATGCCCTGAATCTCATGCCCTGCAACTCCTGCACTTAAATTAATGCCATGCACCTCATATCCTGACACTCACGCCCTGAATTACATGCCCTGAAACTCCTGCCCTGAAACTCATGCCCTGAAACTCATGCCCTGAATCTCATGCCCTGAAACTCAAGCCCTGATTCTCCTGCCCTTAAACTCATGCCCTGAATCTCATGCCCTGAAACTTCTGCCCTGAAACTCATGCATTGAATCTCATGCGCTAAATCTCATGACCTTATACTCAAGCCGTGAATCTCCTGCCCTGAAACTCATGCCCTGAATCTCAAGCTCTGAAACTCCTGCCCTGAAACTCATGCACTGAAAGACATGCCCTGAAACTCTTGCACTGAAACTCTTGCACTGAAACACCTGCCCTGAATCTCCTGCCCTGAATCTCCTGCCCTGAAATTGCTGCCCTGAATCTCAAGCCCTGAAACCACGGACCTGAAACCCATGCCCTGAAACTCATGTCCTGAAACCCATGCCCTGAAACTCATGCCCTGAATCTCATGCCCTGAAACTCACGTCCTGAATCTCATGACGTGAAACCCCTGCCCTCAAACTCATGCACTGAAGCTCATGCCCTGAATCTCCTGTCCTGAAACTCATGCCCTGAATCTCATGCCCTGAATCTCATGCCCTGAAATTCATGCACTGAAACTCATCCCCTGAATGTTATGCTCTGAAACTCAAGCCCTGATTCTCCTGGCCTGAAACTCATGCCCTGAATCTCATAGCCTTAAACTCCTGCCCTGAATCACCTGCCCTGAAACTCATGCCCTGAATCTCATGCCCTAAAACTGCTGCTGTGAAACTGCTGCGCTGAATCTCAAGCCCGGAAACCACAGACCTGAAATTCATGCCCTGAAACTCATGTCCTGAATCTCATGCCCTGAAACTCCTGCCCTCAAACTCATGCACTGAAACTCATGCCCGGAATCTCATGCCTTCAAACTCCTGTCCTGAATCACATGCCCTGAAACTCATGCCCTGAATCTCATGCCCTGAAACTACTGCACTGAAACTCATGTCCTGAACCTCATGCCCTGAAACTGCTGCCCTGAATATCATGCCATGAATCTCATATCCTCAAACTCATGCCCTGAATTACATGCCCTGAAACTCCTTCACTGAAGCTCATGCCCTGAAACTCATGCCCTGAATCTCATGCCCTGAAACTTCTGCTCTGAAACTCATGCACTGAATCTCATGCGCTAAATCTCATGACCTTAAACTCAAGCCGTGAATCTCCTGCCCTGAAACTCATGCCCTGAATCTCATGCCCTGAAACTCCTGCCGTGAAACTCATGCACTGAAACTCCTGCCCTGAAACTGATGCCCTGAATCTCATGCCCTCAAACTCTTGCACTGAAACACATGCCTTAAAACACATGCCCTGAATGTCATGCCCTGAAATTCCTGCCCTGAAACTCATGCCCTGAATCTCATGCCCTGAAACTCTTGCACTGAAACACCTACCCTAAACTCATGGCCTGAATCTCATGCCCTGAATCACATGCCGTGAAACTCATGCACTGAAACTCCTGCCCTGAAACTGATGCCCTGAATCTCATGCACTGAAACTCATGTCCTGAACCTCATGCCCTGAAACTCAAGCCCTGAATCTCATGCCCTGAAACTCATGTCGTGAATCTCATCCCCTGTAACTCATGCCCTGAATCTCATGCCGTGAATCTCCTGCCCTCAAACTCATGCCCTGAATATCATGCCGTGAAACTCAAACACTGAATCTCCCGCCCTGAAACACATGCCCTAAATCTCATACCCTGAATCACCCGCCATGAAACTCATGCCCTGAATCTCATGCATTGAATCACATGCCCTGAAACTCCTGCCCTGAATCTCCTCCTTTGAAACTCATGCCCTGAATCTCATACCCTCAAACTCTTGCACTGAAACACCTGCCCTAAAACACATGCCCTGAATGTCATGCCCTGAAATTCCTGCCCTGAAACTCATGCCCTGAATCTCATGCCGTGAAACTCATGCACTGAAACTCCTGCCCTGAAACTGATGCCCTGAATCTCATGCACTGAAACTCATGCCCTGAACCTCATGCCCTGAAACTCAAGCCCTGAATCTCATGCACTGAAACTCATGCCCTATATCTCATACCCTGAAACTCCTGCCCCGAAACTAATGCACTGAAACTCATGCCCTGAATCACATGCCCTAAAACTCCTGCCCTGAATCATCTGCCCAGAAACTCATTATCTGAATCACATGCCTTGAAATTCCTGCCCTGAATCTCATGCCTTAAAACTCCTGCCCTCAAACTCATGCACTGAAACTCATGCTCTGAAACTCATGCCCTGAGTCTCATGCCTTGAAACTCCTGCCCTGAATCTCATGCCCTGAAACTCATGCCCTGAATCTCATGCCCTGAAACTCCTGCACTTAAATTAATGCCATGCACCTCATATCCTGACACTCACGCCCTGAATTACATGCCCTGAAACTCCTGCCCTGAAACTCATGTCCTGAAACTCATGCCCTGAATCTCATGCCCTGAAACTCAAGCCCTGATTCTCCTGCCCTGAAACTCATGCCCTGAATCTCATGCTCTGAAACTTCTGCGGTGAAAGTCATGCACTGAATCTCATGCGCTAAATCTCATGACCTTAATCTCAAGCCGTGAATCTCCTGCCCTGAAACTCATGTCCTGAATCTCACGCTCTGAAACTCCTGCCCTGAAACTCATGCACTGAAAGACATGCCCTGAAACTCTTGCACTGAAACACTTGCCCAGAATCTCCTGCACTGAATCTCATGCCCTGAAACTGCTGCCCTGAATCTCAAGCACTGAAACCACAGACCTGAAACCCATGCCCTGAAACACATGTCCTGAATCTCATCCCCTGTAACTCATGCCCTGAATCTCATGCCGTGAAACTCCTGCCCTCAAACTCATGCCCTGAATATCATGCCCTGAAACTCAAACACTGAATGTCCTGCCCTGAAACACATGCCCTAAATCTCATACCCTGAATCACCTGCCATGAAACTCATGCCCTGAATCTCATGCCTTGAATCACATGCCCTGAAACTCCTGCCCTGAATCTCCTCCCTTGAAACTCATGCCCTGAATCTCATACCCTCAAACTCTTGCACTGAAACACCTGCCCTAAAACACATGCCCTGAATGTCATGCCCTGAAATTCCTGCCCTGAAACTCATGCCCTGAATCTCATGCCCTGAAACTCTTGCACTGAAACACCTACCCTAAAACGCATGCCCTGAATCTCATGCCCTGAAATTCCTGCCCTGAAACACATGCCCTGAATCTCGTGCCCTGAAACTCCGGCACTGAAACTCCTGCCATGAAACTTTTGCCCTGAATCTCATGCCCTGAAACTCCTGCCATGAAACTCCTGCTCTGAAACTGCTGCCCTGAATCTCAAGCCTTGAAACTACAGACCTGAAACTCATGCCCTGAAACTCATGACCTGAATCTCATGCCCTGAAACTCATGCCCTGAATCTCATGCCGTGAAACCCCTGCCCTCAAACTCATGCACTGAAACTCATGCCCTGAATCTCCTGTCCTGAAACTCATGCCCTGAATCTCATGCCCTGAATCTCATGCCCTGAAATTCATGCACTGAAACTCATCCCCTGAATGTTATGCTCTGAATCTCAAGCCCTGATTCTCCTGGCCTGAAACTCATGCCCGGAATCTCATACCCTGAAACTCCTGCCCTGAATCACCTGCCATGAAACTCATGCCCTGAATCTCATGCCCTGAAACTCTTGCACTGAAACACCTACCCTAAAATGCATGCCCTGAATCTCATGCCCTGAATCCCAAGCTCTGAAACTCCTGCCCTGAAACTCATGCACTGAAAGACATGCCCTGAAACTCTTGCACTGAAACTCTTGCACTGAAACACCTGCCCTGAATCTCCTGCCCTAAATCTCCTGCCCTGAAACTGCTGCCCTGAATCTCAAACCCTGAAACCACAGACCTGAAACCCATGCCCTGAAATTCATGTCCTGTATCTCATGCCCTGAAACTCATGGCCTGAATCTCATGCCGTGAAACTCCTGCCCTCAAACTCATGCACTGAATCTCATGCCCTGAATCTCATGCCCTGAAATTCATGCACTGAAACTCATCCCCTGAGTGTCATGCTCTGAAACTCAGGCCCTGAATCTCATGCCTTCAAATTCCTCTCCTGAATCACATGCCCTGAAACTCATGCCCTGAAGCTCATGCCCTCAAACTCTTGCACTGAAACACCTGCCCTAAAACACAACCCTGAATGTCATGCCCTGAAATTCCTGCCCTGAAACTCATGCCCTGAATCTCATGCCGTGAAACTCATGCACTGAAACTCCTGCCCTGAAACTGATGCCCTGAATCTCATGCACTGAAACTCATGCCCTGAACCTCATGCCCTGAAACTCAAGCCCTGAATCTCATGCACTGAAACTCATGCCCTAAATCTCATACCCTGAAACTCCTGCCCTGAAACTCATGCACTGAAACTCATGCCCTGAATCACATGCCCTAAAACTCCTGCCCTGAATCATCTGCCCAGAAACTCATTATCTGAATCACATGCCCTGAAATTCCTGCCCTGAATCTCATGCCTTAAAACTCCTGCCCTCAAACTCATGCACTGAAACTCATGCTCTGAAACTCATGCCCTGAATCTCATGTCTTGAAACTAATGCCCTGAAACTCATGCCCTGAATCTCATGCCTTAAACTCCTGCACTTAAATTAATGCCATGCACCTCATATCCTGACACTCACGCCCTGAATTACATGCCCTGAAACTCCTGCCCTGAAACTCATGCCCTGAAACTCATGCCCTGAATCTCATGCCCTGAAACTCAAGCCCTGATTCTCCTGCCCTTAAACTCATGCCCTGAATCTCATGCCCTGAAACTTCTGCCCTGAAACTCATGCATTGAATCTCATGCGCTAAATCTCATGACCTTATACTCAAGCCGTGAATCTCCTGCCCTGAAACTCATGCCCTGAATCTCAAGCTCTGAAACTCCTGCCCTGAAACTCATGCACTGAAAGACATGCCCTGAAACTCTTGCACTGAAACTCTTGCACTGAAACACCTGCCCTGAATCTCCTGCCCTAAATCTCCTGCCCTGAAACTGCTGCCCTGAATCTCAAGCCCTGAAACCACAGACCTGAAACCCATGCCCTGAAACTCATGTCCTGAATCTCATGCCCTGAAACTCATGCCCTGAATCTCATGCCCTGAAACTCACGTCCTGAATCTCATGACGTGAAACCCCTGCCCTCAAACTCATGCACTGAAGCTCATGCCCTGAATCTCCTGTCCTGAAACTCATGCCCTGAATCTCATGCCCTGAATCTCATGCCCTGAAATTCATGCACTGAAACGCATCCCCTGAATGTTATGCTCTGAAACTCAAGCCCTGATTCTCCTGGCCTGAAACTCATGCCCTGAATCTCATAGCCTTAAACTCCTGCCCTGAATCACCTGCCCTGAAACTCATGCCCTGAAACTCATGCACTGAATCTCATGCGCTAAATCTCATGACCTTAAACTCAAGCCGTGAATCTCCTGCCCTGAAACTCATGCCCTGAATCTCATGCCCTGAAACTCCTGCCGTGAAACTCATGCACTGAAACTCCTGCCCTGAAACTGATGCCCTGAATCTCATGCACTGAAACTCATGTCCTGAACCTCATGCCCTGAAACTCAAGCCCTGAATCTCATGCCCTGAAACTCATGTCCTGAATCTCATCCCCTGTAACTCATGCCCTGAATCTCATGCCGTGAAACTCCTGCCCTCAAACTCATGCCCTGAATATCATGCCCTGAAACTCAAACACTGAATCTCCCGCCCTGAAACACATGCCCTAAATCTCATACCCTGAATCACCTGCCATGAAACTCATGCCCTGAATCTCATGCCTTGAATCACATGCCCTGAAACTCCTGCCCTGAATCTCCTCCTTTGAAACTCATGCCCTGAATCTCATACCCTCAAACTCTTGCACTGAAACACCTGCCCTAAAACACATGCCCTGAATGTCATGCCCTGAAATTCCTGCCCTGAAACTCATGCCCTGAACCTCATGCCGTGAAACTCATGCACTGAAACTCCTGCCCTGAAACTGATGCCCTGAATCTCATGCACTGAAACTCATGCCCTGAACCTCATGCCCTGAAACTCAAGCCCTGAATCTCATGCACTGAAACTAACGCCCTATATCTCATACCCTGAAACTCCTGCCCCGAAACTAATGCACTGAAACTCATGCCCTGAATCACATGCCCTAAAACTCCTGCCCTGAATCATCTGCCCAGAAACTCATTATCTGAATCACATGCCCTGAAATTCCTGCCCTGAATCTCATGCCTTAAAACTCCTGCCCTCAAACTCATGCACTGAAACTCATGCTCTGAAACTCATGCCCTGAGTCTCATGCCTTGAAACTCCTGCCCTGAATCTCATGCCCTGAAACTCATGCCCTGAATCTCATGCCCTGAAACTCCTGCACTTAAATTAATGCCATGCACCTCATATCCTGACACTCACGCCCTGAATTACATGCCCTGAAACTCCTGCCCTGAAACTCATGTCCTGAAACTCATGCCCTGAATCTCATGCCCTGAAACTCAAGCCCTGATTCTCCTGCCCTGAAACTCATGCCCTGAATCTCATGCTCTGAAACTTCTGCGGTGAAAGTCATGCACTGAATCTCATGCGCTAAATCTCATGACCTTAATCTCAAGCCGTGAATCTCCTGCCCTGAAACTCATGTCCTGAATCTCACGCTCTGAAACTCCTGCCCTGAAACTCATGCACTGAAAGACATGCCCTGAAACTCTTGCACTGAAACACTTGCCCAGAATCTCCTGCACTGAATCTCATGTCCTGAAACTGCTGCCCTGAATCTCAAGCACTGAAACCACAGACCTGAAACCCATGCCCTGAAACACATGTCCTGAATCTCATCCCCTGTAACTCATGCCCTGAATCTCATGCCGTGAAACTCCTGCCCTCAAACTCATGCCCTGAATATCATGCCCTGAAACTCAAACACTGAATGTCCTGCCCTGAAACACATGCCCTAAATCTCATACCCTGAATCACCTGCCATGAAACTCATGCCCTGAATCTCATGCCTTGAATCACATGCCCTGAAACTCCTGCCCTGAATCTCCTCCCTTGAAACTCATGCCCTGAATCTCATACCCTCAAACTCTTGCACTGAAACACCTACCCTAAAACACATGCCCTGAATGTCATGCCCTGAAATTCCTGCCCTGAAACTCATGCCCTGAATCTCATGCCCTGAAACTCTTGCACTGAAACACCTACCCTAAAACGCATGCCCTGAATCTCATGCCCTGAAATTCCTGCCCTGAAACACATGCCCTGAATCTCGTGCCCTGAAACTCCGGCACTGAAACTCCTGCCATGAAACTTTTGCCCTGAATCTCATGCCCTGAAACTCCTGCCATGAAACTCCTGCTCTGAAACTGCTGCCCTGAATCTCAAGCCT
This sequence comes from Mobula birostris, assembly GCF_030028105.1. Lineage (NCBI taxonomy): Eukaryota > Metazoa > Chordata > Chondrichthyes > Myliobatiformes > Myliobatidae > Mobula > Mobula birostris. The sequence goes on from NW_027274437.1 coordinate 38,953, forward strand.
TGAAACTACAGACCTGAAACTCATGCCCTGAAACTCATGACCTGAATCTCATGCCCTGAAACTCATGCCCTGAATCTCATGCCGTGAAACCCCTGCCCTCAAACTCAGGCACTGAAACTCATGCCCTGAATCTCCTGTCCTGAAACTCATGCCCTGAATCTCATGCCCTGAATCTCATGCCCTGAAATTCATGCACTGAAACTCATCCCCTGAATGTTATGCTCTGAATCTCAAGCCCTGATTCTCCTGGCCTGAAACTCATGCCCGGAATCTCATACCCTGAAACACCTGCCCTGAATCACCTGCCATGAAACTCATGCCCTGAATCTCATGCCCTGAAACTCTTGCACTGAAACAACTACCCTAAAATGCATGCCCTGAATCTCATGCCCTGAATCCCAAGCTCTGAAACTCCTGCCCTGAAACTCATGCACTGAAAGACATGCCCTGAAACTCTTGCACTGAAACTCTTGCACTGAAACACCTGCCCTGAATCTCCTGCCCTAAATCTCCTGCCCTGAAACTGCTGCCCTGAATCTCAAACCCTGAAACCACAGACCTGAAACCCATGCCCTGAAATTCATGTCCTGAATCTCATGCCCTGAAACTCATGGCCTGAATCTCATGCCGTGAAACTCCCGCCCTCAAACTCATGCACTGAATCTCATGCCCTGAATCTCATGCCCTGAAATTCATGCACTGAAACTCATCCCCTGAGTGTCATGCTCTGAAACTCAGGCCCTGAATCTCATGCCTTCAAATTCCTCTCCTGAATCACATGCCCTGAAACTCATGCCCTGAAGCTCATGCCCTCAAACTCTTGCACTGAAACACCTGCCCTAAAACACAACCCTGAATGTCATGCCCTGAAATTCCTGCCCTGAAACTCATGCCCTGAATCTCATGCCGTGAAACTCATGCACTGAAACTCCTGCCCTGAAACTGATGCCCTGAATCTCATGCACTGAAACTCATGCCCTGAACCTCATGCCCTGAAACTCAAGCCCTGAATCTCATGCACTGAAACTCATGCCCTAAATCTCATACCCTGAAACTCCTGCCCTGAAACTCATGCACTGAAACTCATGCCCTGAATCACATGCCCTAAAACTCCTGCCCTGAATCATCTGCCCAGAAACTCATTATCTGAATCACATGCCCTGAAATTCCTGCCCTGAATCTCATGCCTTAAAACTCCTGCCCTCAAACTCATGCACTGAAACTCATGCTCTGAAACTCATGCCCTGAATCTCATGTCTTGAAACTAATGCCCTGAAACTCATGCCCTGAATCTCATGCCCTGCAACTCCTGCACTTAAATTAATGCCATGCACCTCATATCCTGACACTCACGCCCTGAATTACATGCCCTGAAACTCCTGCCCTGAAACTCATGCCCTGAAACTCATGCCCTGAATCTCATGCCCTGAAACTCAAGCCCTGATTCTCCTGCCCTTAAACTCATGCCCTGAATCTCATGCCCTGAAACTTCTGCCCTGAAACTCATGCATTGAATCTCATGCGCTAAATCTCATGACCTTATACTCAAGCCGTGAATCTCCTGCCCTGAAACTCATGCCCTGAATCTCAAGCTCTGAAACTCCTGCCCTGAAACTCATGCACTGAAAGACATGCCCTGAAACTCTTGCACTGAAACTCTTGCACTGAAACACCTGCCCTGAATCTCCTGCCCTAAATCTCCTGCCCTGAAACTGCTGCCCTGAATCTCAAGCCCTGAAACCACAGACCTGAAACCCATGCCCTGAAACTCATGTCCTGAATCTCATGCCCTGAAACTCATGCCCTGAATCTCATGCCCTGAAACTCACGTCCTGAATCTCATGACGTGAAACCCCTGCCCTCAAACTCATGCACTGAAGCTCATGCCCTGAATCTCCTGTCCTGAAACTCATGCCCTGAATCTCATGCCCTGAATCTCATGCCCTGAAATTCATGCACTGAAACTCATCCCCTGAATGTTATGCTCTGAAACTCAAGCCCTGATTCTCCTGGCCTGTAACTCATGCCCTGAATCTCATAGCCTTAAACTCCTGCCCTGAATCACCTGCCCTGAAACTCATGCCCTGAAACTCATGCACTGAATCTCATGCGCTAAATCTCATGACCTTAAACTCAAGCCGTGAATCTCCTGCCCTGAAACTCATGCCCTGAATCTCATGCCCTGAAACTCCTGCCGTGAAACTCATGCACTGAAACTCCTGCCCTGAAACTGATGCCCTGAATCTCATGCACTGAAACTCATGTCCTGAACCTCATGCCCTGAAACTCAAGCCCTGAATCTCATGCCCTGAAACTCATGTCCTGAATCTCATCCCCTGTAACTCATGCCCTGAATCTCATGCCGTGAAACTCCTGCCCTCAAACTCATGCCCTGAATATCATGCCCTGAAACTCAAACACTGAATCTCCCGCCCTGAAACACATGCCCTAAATCTCATACCCTGAATCACCTGCCATGAAACTCATGCCCTGAATCTCATGCCTTGAATCACATGCCCTGAAACTCCTGCCCTGAATCTCCTCCTTTGAAACTCATGCCCTGAATCTCATACCCTCAAACTCTTGCACTGAAACACCTGCCCTAAAACACATGCCCTGAATGTCATGCCCTGAAATTCCTGCCCTGAAACTCATGCCCTGAATCTCATGCCGTGAAACTCATGCACTGAAACTCCTGCCCTGAAACTGATGCCCTGAATCTCATGCACTGAAACTCATGCCCTGAACCTCATGCCCTGAAACTCAAGCCCTGAATCTCATGCACTGAAACTAACGCCCTATATCTCATACCCTGAAACTCCTGCCCCGAAACTAATGCACTGAAACTCATGCCCTGAATCACATGCCCTAAAACTCCTGCCCTGAATCATCTGCCCAGAAACTCATTATCTGAATCACATGCCCTGAAATTCCTGCCCTGAATCTCATGCCTTAAAACTCCTGCCCTCAAACTCATGCACTGAAACTCATGCTCTGAAACTCATGCCCTGAGTCTCATGCCTTGAAACTCCTGCCCTGAATCTCATGCCCGGAAACTCATGCCCTGAATCTCATGCCCTGAAACTCCTGCACTTAAATTATGCCATGCACCTCATATCCTGACACTCACGCCCTGAATTACATGCCCTGAAACTCCTGCCCTGAAACTCATGTCCTGAAACTCATGCCCTGAATCTCATGCCCTGAAACTCAAGCCCTGATTCTCCTGCCCTGAAACTCATGCCCTGAATCTCATGCTCTGAAACTTCTGCGGTGAAAGTCATGCACTGAATCTCATGCGCTAAATCTCATGACCTTAATCTCAAGCCGTGAATCTCCTGCCCTGAAACTCATGTCCTGAATCTCATGCTCTGAAACTCCTGCCCTGAAACTCATGCACTGAAAGACATGCCCTGAAACTCTTGCACTGAAACACCTGCCCAGAATCTCCTGCACTGAATCTCATGCCTTGAAACTGCTGCCCTGAATCTCAAGCACTGAAACCACAGACCTGAAACCCATGCCCTGAAACACATGTCCTGAATCTCATCCCCTGTAACTCATGCCCTGAATCTCATGCCGTGAAACTCCTGCCCTCAAACTCATGCCCTGAATATCATGCCCTGAAACTCAAACACTGAATGTCCTGCCCTGAAACACATGCCCTAAATCTCATACCCTGAATCACCTGCCATGAAACTCATGCCCTGAATCTCATGCCTTGAATCACATGCCCTGAAACTCCTGCCCTGAATCTCCTCCCTTGAAACTCATGCCCTGAATCTCATACCCTCAAACTCTTGCACTGAAACACCTGCCCTAAAACACATGCCCTGAATGTCATGCCCTGAAATTCCTGCCCTGAAACTCATGCCCTGAATCTCATGCCCTGAAACTCTTGCACTGAAACACCTACCCTAAAACGCATGCCCTGAATCTCATGCCCTGAAATTCCTGCCCTGAAACACATGCCCTGAATCTCGTGCCCTGAAACTCCGGCACTGAAACTCCTGCCATGAAACTTTTGCCCTGAATCTCATGCCCTGAAACTCCTGCCATGAAACTCCTGCTCTGAAACTGCTGCCCTGAATCTCAAGCCCTGAAACTACAGACCTGAAACTCATGCCCTGAAACTCATGTCCTGAATCTCATGCCCTGAAACTCATGACCTGAATCTCATGCCGTGAAACCCCTGCCCTCAAACTCATCCACTGAAACTCATGCCCTGAATCTCCTGTCCTGAAACTCATGCCCTGAATCTCATGCCCTGAATCTCATGCCCTGAAATTCATGCACTGAAACTCATCCCCTGAATGTTATGCTCTGAAACTCAAGCCCTGATTCTCCTGGCCTGAAACTCATGCCCGGAATCTCATACCCTGAAACTCCTGCCCTGAATCACCTGCCATGAAACTCATGCCCTGAATCTCATGCCCTGAAACTCTTGCACTGAAACACCTACCCTAAAATGCATGCCCTGAATCTCATGCCCTGAATCCCAAGCTCTGAAACTCCTGCCCTGAAACTCATGCACTGAAAGACATGCCCTGAAACTCTTGCACTGAAACTCTTGCACTGAAACACCTGCCCTGAATCTCCTGCCCTAAATCTCCTGCCCTGAAACTGCTGCCCTGAATCTCAAGCCCTGAAACCACAGACCTGAAACCCATGCCCTGAAATTCATGTCCTGAATCTCATGCCCTGAAACTCATGCCCTGAATCTCATGCCGTGAAACTCCTGTCCTCAAACTCATGCACTGAATCTCATGCCCTGAATCTCATGCCCTGAAATTCATGCACTGAAACTCATCCCCTGAGTGTCATGCTCTGAAACTCAGGCCCTGAATCTCATGCCTTCAAATTCCTCTCCTGAATCACATGCCCTGAAACTCATGCCGTGAAGCTCATGCCCTCAAACTCTTGCACTGAAACACCTGCCCTAAAACACAACCCTGAATGTCATGCCCTGAAATTCCTGCCCTGAAACTCATGCCCTGAATCTCATGCCGTGAAACTCATGCACTGAAACTCCTGCCCTGAAACTGATGCCCTGAATCTCATGCACTGAAACTCATGCCCTGAACCTCATGCCCTGAAACTCAAGCCCTGAATCTCATGCACTGAAACTCATGCCCTAAATCTCATACCCTGAAACTCCTGCCCTGAAACTCATGCACTGAAACTCATGCCCTGAATCACATGCCCTAAAACTCCTGCCCTGAATCATCTGCCCAGAAACTCATTATCTGAATCACATGCCCTGAAATTCCTGCCCTGAATCTCATGCCTTAAAACTCCTGCCCTCAAACTCATGCACTGAAACTCATGCTCTGAAACTCATGCCCTGAATCTCATGTCTTGAAACTAATGCCCTGAAACTCATGCCCTGAATCTCATGCCCTGCAACTCCTGCACTTAAATTAATGCCATGCACCTCATATCCTGACACTCACGCCCTGAATTACATGCCCTGAAACTCCTGCCCTGAAACTCATGCCCTGAAACTCCTGCCGTGAAACTCATGCACTGAAACTCCTGCCCTGAAACTGATGCCCTGAATCTCATGCACTGAAACTCATGTCCTGAACCTCATGCCCTGAAACTCAAGCCCTGAATCTCATGCCCTGAAACTCATGTCCTGAATCTCATCCCCTGTAACTCATGCCCTGAATCTCATGCCGTGAAACTCCTGCCCTCAAACTCATGCCCTGAATATCATGCCCTGAAACTCAAACACTGAATCTCCCGCCCTGAAACACATGCCCTAAATCTCATACCCTGAATCACCTGCCATGAAACTCATGCCCTGAATCTCATGCCTTGAATCACATGCCCTGAAACTCCTGCCCTGAATCTCCTCCTTTGAAACTCATGCCCTGAATCTCATACCCTCAAACTCTTGCACTGAAACACCTGCCCTAAAACACATGCCCTGAATGTCATGCCCTGAAATTCCTGCCCTGAAACTCATGCCCTGAATCTCATGCCGTGAAACTCATGCACTGAAACTCCTGCCCTGAAACTGATGCCCTGAATCTCATGCACTGAAACTCATGCCCTGAACCTCATGCCCTGAAACTCAAGCCCTGAATCTCATGCACTGAAACTAACGCCCTATATCTCATACCCTGAAACTCCTGCCCCGAAACTAATGCACTGAAACTCATGCCCTGAATCACATGCCCTAAAACTCCTGCCCTGAATCATCTGCCCAGAAACTCATTATCTGAATCACATGCCCTGAAATTCCTGCCCTGAATCTCATGCCTTAAAACTCCTGCCCTCAAACTCATGCACTGAAACTCATGCTCTGAAACTCATGCCCTGAGTCTCATGCCTTGAAACTCCTGCCCTGAATCTCATGCCCTGAAACTCATGCCCTGAATCTCATGCCCTGAAACTCCTGCACTTAAATTAATGCCATGCACCTCATATCCTGACACTCACGCCCTGAATTACATGCCCTGAAACTCCTGCCCTGAAACTCATGTCCTGAAACTCATGCCCTGAATCTCATGCCCTGAAACTCAAGCCCTGATTCTCCTGCCCTGAAACTCATGCCCTGAATCTCATGCTCTGAAACTTCTGCGGTGAAAGTCATGCACTGAATCTCATGCGCTAAATCTCATGACCTTAATCTCAAGCCGTGAATCTCCTGCCCTGAAACTCATGTCCTGAATCTCATGCTCTGAAACTCCTGCCCTGAAACTCATGCACTGAAAGACATGCCCTGAAACTCTTGCACTGAAACACCTGCCCAGAATCTCCTGCACTGAATCTCATGCCTTGAAACTGCTGCCCTGAATCTCAAGCACTGAAACCACAGACCTGAAACCCATGCCCTGAAACACATGTCCTGAATCTCATCCCCTGTAACTCATGCCCTGAATCTCATGCCGTGAAACTCCTGCCCTCAAACTCATGCCCTGAATCTCATACCCTGAATCACCTGCCATGAAACTCATGCCCTGAATCTCATGCCTTGAATCACATGCCCTGAAACTCCTGCCCTGAATCTCCTCCCTTGAAACTCATGCCCTGAATCTCATACCCTCAAACTCTTGCACTGAAACACCTGCCCTAAAACACATGCCCTGAATGTCATGCCCTGAAATTCCTGCCCTGAAACTCATGCCCTGAATCTCATGCCCTGAAACTCTTGCTCTGAAACACCTACCCTAAAACGCATGCCCTGAATCTCATGCCCTGAAATTCCTGCCCTGAAACACATGCCCTGAATCTCGTGCCCTGAAACTCCGGCACTGAAACTCCTGCCATGAAACTCTTGCCCTGAATCTCATAGCCTTAAACTCCTGCCCTGAATCACCTGCCCTGAAACTCATGCCCTGAATCTCATGCCCTGAAACTGCTGCTCTGAAACTGCTGCGCTGAATCTCAAGCCCGGAAACCACAGACCTGAAACTCATGCCCTGAAACTCATGTACTGAATCTCAAGCTCTGAAACTCCTGCCCTGAAACTCATGCACTGAAAGACATGCCCTGAAACTCTTGCACTGAAACACCTGCCCTGAATCTCCTGCCCTGAATCTCCTGCGCTGAAACTGCTGCCCTGAATCTCCAGCCCTGAATCCACGGACCTGAAACCCTTGCCCCGAAACTAATGTCGTGAATCTCATGCCCTGAAACTCATGTCCTGAATCTCATGCCCTGAAATTGCTGCCCTGAATCTCAAGCCCTGAAACTACAGACCTGAAACTCATGCACTGAAACTCACGTCCTGAAACTCATGACCTGAAACCCATGCCCTGAATCTCATGCCGTGAAACCCCTGCCCTCAAACTCATGCACTGAAACTCATGCCCTGAATCTCCTGTACTGAAACTCATGCCCTGAATCTCATGCCCTGAAATTCATGCACTGAAACTCATCCTCTGAATTTTATGCTCTGAAACTCAAGCCCTGATTCTCCTGGCCTGAAACTCATGCCCTGAATCTCATAGCCTTAAACTCCTGCCCTGAATCACCTGCCCTGAAACTCATGCCCTGAATCTCCAGCCCTGAAACAACAGACCTGAAACCCATTCCCTGAAACTAATGTCGTGAATCTCATGCTCTGAAACTCATATCCTGAATCTCATGCCCTGAATCACATGCCCTAAAACTCCTGCCCTGAATCATCTGCCCAGAAACTCATTATCTGAATCACATGCCCTGAAACTCATGCCCTGAATCTCATGCCGTGAAACCCCTGCCCTCAAAGTCATGCACTGAAACTCATGCCCTGAATCTCCTGTCCTGAAACTCATGCCCTGAATCTCATGCACTGAATCTCATGCACTGAAACTCATGCCCTGAATCACATGCCCTAAAACTCCTGCCCTGAATCATCTGCCCAGAAACTCATTATCTGAATCACATGCCCTGAAACTCATGCCCTGAATCTCATGCCGTGAAACCCCTGCCCTCAAACTCATGCACTGAAACTCATGCCCTGAATCTCCTGTCCTGAAACTCATGCCCTGAATCTCATGCACTGAAACTCATCCCATGAATGTTATGCTCTGAAACTCATGCCCTGATTCTCCTGGCCTGAAACTCATGCCCTGAATCTCATAGCCTTAAACTCCTGCCCTGAATCACCTGCCCTGAAACTCATGCCCTGAATCTCATGCCCTGAAACTGCTGCTCTGAAACTGCTGCGCTGAATCTCAAGCCCGGAAACCACAGACCTGAAACTCATGCCCTGAAACTCATGTACTGAATCTCAAGCTCTGAAACTCCTGCCCTGAAACTCATGCACTGAAAGACATGCCCTGAAACTCTTGCACTGAAACACCTGCCCTGAATCTCCTGCCCTGAATCTCCTGCGCTGAAACTGCTGCCCTGAATCTCCAGCCCTGAATCCACGGACCTGAATCTCATGCCCTGAAACTCATGTCCTGAATCTCATGCCCTGAAACTGCTGCCCTGAATCTCAAGCCCTGAAACTACAGACCTGAAACTCATGCACTGAAACTCACGTCCTGAAACTCATGACCTGAAACCCATGCCCTGAATCTCATGCCGTGAAACCCCTGCCCTCAAACTCATGCACTGAAACTCATGCCCTGAATCTCCTGTACTGAAACTCATGCCCTGAATCTCATGCCCTGAAATTCATGCACTGAAACTCATCCTCTGAATTTTATGCTCTGAAACTCAAGCCCTGATTCTCCTGGCCTGAAACTCATGCCCTGAATCTCATAGCCTTAAACTCCTGCCCTGAATCACCTGCCCTGAATCTCATGCCCTGAAACTGCTGCCCTGAAACTGCTGCCCTGAATCTCCAGCCCAGAAACAACAGACCTGAAACCCATTCCCTGAAACTAATGTCGTCAATCTCATGCTCTGAAACTCATATCCTGAATCTCATGCCCTGAAACTGATGTACTGAATCTCATGCCCTAAAACTCATGTCCTGAATCTCATGCCCTGAAACTCCTGCCCTCAATCTCATGCACTGAAACTCATGCCCGGAATCTCATGCCTTCAAACTCCTGTCCTGAATCACATGCCCTGAAACTCATGCCCTGAATCTCATGCCCTGAAACTACTGCACTGAAACTCATGTCCTGAACCTCATGCCCTGAAACTGCTGCCCTGAATATCATGCCATGAATCTCATATCCTCAAACTCATGCCCTGAATTACATGCCCTGAAAATCCTTCACTGAAATTCATGCCCTGAAACTCATGCCCTTTATCTCATGCCCTGAAACTTCTGCCCTGAAACTCATGCACTGAATCTCATGCGCTAAATCTCATGACTTTAAACTCAAGCCGTGAATCTCCTGCCCTGAAACTCATGCCCTGAATCCCAAGCTCTGAAACTCCTGCCCTGAAACTCATGCACTGAAAGACATGCCCTGAAACTCTTGCACTGAAACTCTTGCACTGAAGCACCTGCCCTGAATCTGTTGCCCTGAATCTCCTGCCTTGAAACTGCTGCCCTGATTCTCAAGCCCTGAAACCACGGACCTGAAACCCATGCCCTGAAACTCATGTCCTGAATCTCATGCCCTGAATCTCATGCCGTGAAACTCCTGTACTCAAACTCATGCACTGAAACTCATGCCCTGAATGTCCTGTCCTGATACTCATGCCCTGAATCTCATGCCCTGAATCTCATGCCTTCAAATTCTTCTCCTGAATCACATGCCCTGAAACTCATGTCCTGAATCTCATGCCCTCAAACTCTTGCACTGAAACACCTGCCCTAAAACACATGCCCTGAATGTCATGCCCTGAAATTCCTGCCCAAAATCTCAAGCCCTGAAACTCTTGCACTGAAACCCCTACCCTAAAACTCATGCCCTGAATCTCATGCCGTGAAACTCATGCACTGAAACTCCTGCCCTGAAACTGATGCCCTGAATCTCATGCACTGAAACTCATGCCCAGAACCTCATGCCCTGAAACTCAAGCCCTGAATCTCATGCACTGAAACTCATGCCCTGAATCACATGCCCTAAAACTCCTGCCCTGAATCATCTGCCCAGAAACTCATTATCTGAATCACATGCCCTGAAACTCATGCCCTGAATCTCATGCCGTGAAACCCCTGCCCTCAAAGTCATGCACTGAAACTCATGCCCTGAATCTCCTGTCCTGAAACTCATGCCCTGAATCTCATGCACTGAATCTCATGCACTGAAACTCATGCCCTGAATCACATGCCCTAAAACTCCTGCCCTGAATCATCTGCCCAGAAACTCATTATCTGAATCACATGCCCTGAAACTCATGCCCTGAATCTCATGCCGTGAAACCCCTGCCCTCAAACTCATGCACTGAAACTCATGCCCTGAATCTCCTGTCCTGAAACTCATGCCCTGAATCTCATGCACTGAAACTCATCCCATGAATGTTATGCTCTGAAACTCATGCCCTGATTCTCCTGGCCTGAAACTCATGCCCTGAATCTCATAGCCTTAAACTCCTGCCCTGAATCACCTGCCCTGAAACTCATGCCCTGAATCTCATGCCCTGAAACTGCTGCTCTGAAACTGCTGCGCTGAATCTCAAGCCCGGAAACCACAGACCTGAAACTCATGCCCTGAAACTCATGTACTGAATCTCAAGCTCTGAAACTCCTGCCCTGAAACTCATGCACTGAAAGACATGCCCTGAAACTCTTGCACTGAAACACCTGCCCTGAATCTCCTGCCCTGAATCTCCTGCGCTGAAACTGCTGCCCTGAATCTCCAGCCCTGAATCCACGGACCTGAAACCCATGCCCTGAAACTAATGTCGTGAATCTCATGCCCTGAAACTCATGTCCTGAATCTCATGCCCTGAAACTGCTGCCCTGAATCTCAAGCCCTGAAACTACAGACCTGAAACTCATGCACTGAAACTCACGTCCTGAAACTCATGACCTGAAACCCATGCCCTGAATCTCATGCCGTGAAACCCCTGCCCTCAAACTCATGCACTGAAACTCATGCCCTGAATCTCCTGTACTGAAACTCATGCCCTGAATCTCATGCCCTGAAATTCATGCACTGAAACTCATCCTCTGAATTTTATGCTCTGAAACTCAAGCCCTGATTCTCCTGGCCTGAAACTCATGCCCTGAATCTCATAGCCTTAAACTCCTGCCCTGAATCACCTGCCCTGAATCTCATGCCCTGAAACTGCTGCCCTGAAACTGCTGCCCTGAATCTCCAGCCCAGAAACAACAGACCTGAAACCCATTCCCTGAAACTAATGTCGTCAATCTCATGCTCTGAAACTCATATCCTGAATCTCATGCCCTGAAACTGATGTACTGAATCTCATGCCCTAAAACTCATGTCCTGAATCTCATGCCCTGAAACTCCTGCCCTCAATCTCATGCACTGAAACTCATGCCCGGAATCTCATGCCTTCAAACTCCTGTCCTGAATCACATGCCCTGAAACTCATGCCCTGAATCTCATGCCCTGAAACTACTGCACTGAAACTCATGTCCTGAACCTCATGCCCTGAAACTGCTGCCCTGAATATCATGCCATGAATCTCATATCCTCAAACTCATGCCCTGAATTACATGCCCTGAAAATCCTTCACTGAAATTCATGCCCTGAAACTCATGCCCTTTATCTCATGCCCTGAAACTTCTGCCCTGAAACTCATGCACTGAATCTCATGCGCTAAATCTCATGACTTTAAACTCAAGCCGTGAATCTCCTGCCCTGAAACTCATGCCCTGAATCCCAAGCTCTGAAACTCCTGCCCTGAAACTCATGCACTGAAAGACATGCCCTGAAACTCTTGCACTGAAACTCTTGCACTGAAGCACCTGCCCTGAATCTGTTGCCCTGAATCTCCTGCCTTGAAACTGCTGCCCTGATTCTCAAGCCCTGAAACCACGGACCTGAAACCCATGCCCTGAAACTCATGTCCTGAATCTCATGCCCTGAATCTCATGCCGTGAAACTCCTGTACTCAAACTCATGCACTGAAACTCATGCCCTGAATCTCCTGTCCTGATACTCATGCCCTGAATCTCATGCCCTGAATCTCATGCCTTCAAATTCTTCTCCTGAATCACATGCCCTGAAACTCATGTCCTGAATCTCATGCCCTCAAACTCTTGCACTGAAACACCTGCCCTAAAACACATGCCCTGAATGTCATGCCCTGAAATTCCTGCCCAAAATCTCAAGCCCTGAAACTCTTGCACTGAAACCCCTACCCTAAAACTCATGCCCTGAATCTCATGCCGTGAAACTCATGCACTGAAACTCCTGCCCTGAAACTGATGCCCTGAATCTCATGCACTGAAACTCATGCCCAGAACCTCATGCCCTGAAACTCAAGCCCTGAATCTCATGCACTGAAACTCATGCCCTGAATCACATGCCCTAAAACTCCTGCCCTGAATCATCTGCCCAGAAACTCATTATCTGAATCACATGCCCTGAAACTCATGCCCTGAATCTCATGCCGTGAAACCCCTGCCCTCAAAGTCATGCACTGAAACTCATGCCCTGAATCTCCTGTCCTGAAACTCATGCCCTGAATCTCATGCACTGAATCTCATGCACTGAAACTCATGCCCTGAATCACATGCCCTAAAACTCCTGCCCTGAATCATCTGCCCAGAAACTCATTATCTGAATCACATGCCCTGAAACTCATGCCCTGAATCTCATGCCGTGAAACCCCTGCCCTCAAACTCATGCACTGAAACTCATGCCCTGAATCTCCTGTCCTGAAACTCATGCCCTGAATCTCATGCACTGAAACTCATCCCATGAATGTTATGCTCTGAAACTCATGCCCTGATTCTCCTGGCCTGAAACTCATGCCCTGAATCTCATAGCCTTAAACTCCTGCCCTGAATCACCAGCCCTGAAACTCATGCCCTGAATCTCATGCCCTGAAACTGCTGCGCTGAATATCAAGCCCGGAAACCACAGACCTGAAATTCATGCCCTGAAACTCATGTACTGAATCTCATGCCCTGAAACTCATATCCTGAATCTCATACCCTGAAACTCCTGCCCTCAAACTCATGCACTGAAATTCATGCCCGGAATCTCATGCCTTCAAACTCCTGTCCTGATTCACATGCCCTGAAACTCATGCCCTGAATCTCATGCCCTCAAACTACTGCACTGAAAATCATGTCCTGAACCTCATGCCCTGCAACTGCTGCCCTGAATATCATGCCATGAATCTCATATCCTCAAACTCATGCCCTGAATTACATGCCCTGAAACTCCTTCACTGAAACTCATGCCCTGAATCTCATACCCTGAAACTTCTGCCCTGAAACTCATGCACTGAATCTCATGCGCTAAATCTCATGACCTTAAACTCAAGCCGTGAATCTCCTGCCCTGAAACTCATGCCCTGAATCTCATGCCCTGAAACTTCTGCCCTGAAACTCATGCATTGAATCTCATGCGCTAAATCTCATGACCTTAAATTCAAGCCGTGAATCTCCTGCCCTGAAACTCATGCCCTGAATCTCAAGCTCTGAAACTCCCGCCCTGAAACTCATGCACTGAAAGACATGCCCTGAAACTCTTGCACTGAAACACCTGCCCTGAATCTCCTGCCCTAAAACTGCTGCCCTGAATCTCAAGCCCTGAAACCACAGACCTGATACCCATGCCCTGAAACTCATGTCCTGAATCTCATGCCCTGAAACGCATGCCCTGAATCTCATGCCGTGAAACTCCTGCCCTCAAACTCATGCACTGAAACTCATGCCCTGAATCTCCTGTCCTGATACTCATGCCCTGAATCTCATGCCCTAAAATTCATGCTCTGAAACTCATGCCCCGAATCTCATGCCTTCAAACTCCTGTCCTGAATCACATGCCCTGAAACTCATGTCCTAAATCTCATACCCTGAAACTCCTGCCCTGAAACTCATTCACTGAAAATCATGCCCTGAATCACATGCCCTAAAACTCCTGCCCTGAATCATCTGCCCAGAAACTCATTATCTGAATCACATGCCCTGAAATTCCTGCCCTGAATCTCATGCCCTGAAACTCATGCCCTGAATCTCATGCCTTGAAACTCCTGCCCTCAAACTCATGCACTGAATCTCATGCCCTGAATCTCATGCTCTGAAATTCATGCACTGAAACTCATCCCCTAAATGTCATGCTCTGAAACTCATGCCCTGAATCTCATGCCTTCAAACTCCTGTCCTGAATCACATGCCCTGAAACTCATGCCCTGAACCTCATGCCCTGAAACTCAAGCCCTGAATCTCATGCACTGAAACTCATGCCCTAAATCTCATACCCTGAAAATGCTGCCCTGAAACTCATGCACTGAAACTAATGCCATGAATCTCATATCATGACACTCACGCCCTGAATTACATGCCCTGACTCTTGCCCTGAATCTCATGTCCTGAAACTCATTCCCTGAATCTCATGCCCTGAAACTTCTGCCCTGAATCTCATGCTCTGAAACTCATGCATTGAATCTCATGCGCTAAATCTCATGACCTTAAACTCAAGCCGTGAATCACCTGCCCTGAAACTCATGCCCTGAATCTCAAGCTCTGAAACTCCTGCCCTGAAACTCATGCACTGAAAGACATGCCCTGAAACTCTTGCACTGAAACTCTTGCACTGAAACTCATGCCCTGAATCTCATGCCGTGAAACTCCTGCCCTCAAACTCATGCACTGAAACTCATGCCCTGTATCTCCTGTCCTGATACTCATGCCCTGAAATTCATGCACTAAAACTCATCCCCTGAATGTCATGCTCTGAAACTCATGCCCTGAATCTCATGCCTTCAAATTCTTCTCCTGAATCACATGCCCTGAAACTCATGCCCTGAATCTCATGCCCAAAATCTCAAGCCCTGAAACTCTTGCACTGAAACACCTACCCTAAAACTCATGCCCTGAATCTCATGCCGTGAAACTCATGCACTGAAACTCCTGCCCTGAAACCGATGCCCTGAATCTCATGCACTGAAACTCATGCCCTGAACCTCATGCCCTGAAACTCAAGCCCTGAATCTCATGCACTGAAACTCATTATCTGAATCACATGCCCTGAAACTCATGCCCTGAATCTCATGTCGTGAAACCCCTGCCCTCAAACTCATGCACTGAAACTCATGCCCTGAATCTCCTGTCCTGAAACTCATGCCCTGAATCTCATGCCCTGAAATTCATGCACTGAAACTCATCCCCTGAATGTTATGCTCTGAAACTCAAGCCCTAATTCTCCTGGCCTGAAACTCATGCCCTGAATCTCATAGCCTTAAACTCCTGCCCTGAATCACCTGCCCTGAAACTCATGCCCTGAATCTCATGCCCTGAAACTGCTGCTCTGAAACTGCTGCGCTGAATCTCAAGCCCGGAAACCACAGACCTGAAATTCATGCCCTGAAACTCATGTACTGAATCTCAAGCTCTGACACTCCTGCCCTGAAACTCATGCACTGAAAGACATGCCCTGAAACTCTTGCACTGAAACACCTGCCCTGAATCTCCTGCCCTGAAACTGCTGCCCTGAATCCACAGACCTGAAACCCATTCCCTGAAACAAATGTCGTGAATCTCATGCCCTGAAACTCATATCCTGAATCTCATGCCCTGAAACTGATGTACTGAATCTCATGCCCGGAAACTCATGTCCTGAATCTCATGCCCTGAAACTCCTGCGCTCAATCTCATGCACTGAAACTCATGCCCGGAATCTCATGCCTTCAAACTCCTGTCCTGAATCACATGCCCTGAAACTCATGCCCTGAATCTCATGCCCTGAAACTACTGCACTGAAACTCATGTCCTGAACCTCATGCCCTGAAACTGCTGCCCTGAATATCATGCCATGAATCTCATATCCTCAAACTCATGCCCTGAATTACATGCCCTGAAATTCCTTCACTGAAATTCATGCCCTGAAACTCATGCCCTGAATCTCATGCCCTGAAACTTCTGCCCTGAAACTCATGCACTGAATCTCATGCGCTAAATCTCATGACTTTAAACTCAAGCCGTGAATCTCCTGCCCTGAAACTCATGCCCTGAATCTCATACCCTGAAACTTCTGCCCTGAAACTCATGCATTGAATCTCATGTGCTAAATCTCATGACCTTAAACTCAAACCGTGAATCTCCTGCCCTGAAACTCATGCCCTGAATCTCAAGCTCTGAAACTCCTGCCCTGAAACTCATGCACTGAAAGACGTGCCCTGAAACTCTTGCACTGAAACTCTTGCACTGAAACACCTGCCCTGAAACTCATGCCCGGAATCTCATGCTTTCAAACTCCTGTCCTGAATCACATGCCCTGAAACTCATGCCCTGAAACTCATGCACTGAAAGACATGCCCTGAAACTCTTGCACTGAAACTCTTGCACTGAAACACCTGCCATGAATCTCCTGCCCTGAAACTGCTGCCCTGAATCCACAGACCTGAAACCCATTCCCTGAAACTAATGTCGTGAATCTCATGCCCTGAAACTCAAGCCCTGAATCTCATGCACTGAAACTCATTCCCTGAATCACATGGTCCAAAACTCCTGCCCTGAATCATTTGCCCAGAAATTCATTATCTGAATCACATCCCCTGAATCTCATGCCGTGAAATCCCTGCCCTCAAACTCATGCACTGAAACTCATGCCCTGAATCTCCTGTCCTGAAACTCATGCCCTGAATCTCATGCACTGAAACTCATCCCATGAATGTTATGCTCTGAAACTCATGCCCTGATTCTCCAGGCCTGAAACTCATGCCCTGAATCTCATAGCCTTAAACTCCTACCCTGAATCACCTGCCCTGAAACACATGCCCTGAATCTCATGCCCTGAAACTGCTGCGCTGAATATCAAGCCCGGAAACCACAGACCTGAAATTCATGCCCTGAAACTCATGTACTGAATCTCATGCCCTGAAACTCATATCCTGAATCTCATACCCTGAAACTCCTGCCCTCAAACTCATGCACTGAAACTCATGCCCGGAATCTCATGCCTTCAAACTCCTGTCCTGAATCACATGCCCTGAAACTCATGCCCTGAATCTCATGCCCTGAAACTACTGCACTGAAACTCATGTCCTGAACCTCATGCCCTGAAACTGCTGCCCTGAATATCATGCCATGAATCTCATATCCTCAAACTCATGCCCTGAATTACATGCCCTGAAACTCCTTCACTGAAACTCATGCCCTGAATCTTATACCCTGAAACTTCTGCCCTGAAGCTCATGCACTGAATCTCATGCGCTAAATCTCATGACCTTAAACTCAAGCCGTGAATCTCCTGCCCTGAAACTCATGCCCTGAATCTCATGCCCTGAATCTCATGCCTTCAAATTCTTCTCCTGAATCACATGCCCTGAAACTCATGCCCTGAATCTCATGCCCTCAAACTCTTGCACTGAAACACCTGCCCTAAAACACATGCCCTGAATGTCATGCTCTGAAATTCCTGCCCTGAAACTCATGCCCAAAATCTCAAGCCCTGAAACTCTTGCACTGAAACACCTACCCTAAAACTCATGCCCTGAATCTCATGCCGTGAAACTCATGCACTGAAACTCCTGCCCTGAAATTGATGCCCTGAATCTCATGCACTGAAACTCATTCCCTGAATCACATGGTCCAAAACTCCTGCCCTGAATCATTTGCCCAGAAACTCATTATCTGAATCACATCCCCTGAATCTCATGCCGTGAAACCCCTGCCCTCAAACTCATGCACTGAAACTCATGCCCTGAATCTCCAGTCCTGAAACTCATGCCCTGAATCTCATGCACTGAAACTCATCCCATGAATGTTATGCTCTGAAACTCATGCCCTGATTCTCCAGGCCTGAAACTCATGCCCTGAATCTCATAGCCTTAAACTCCTACCCTGAATCACCTGCCCTGAAACACATGCCCTGAATCTCATGCCCTGAAACTGCTGCGCTGAATATCAAGCCCGGAAACCACAGACCTGAAATTCATGCCCTGAAACTCATGTACTGAATCTCATGCCCTGAAACTCATATCCTGAATCTCATACCCTGAAACTCCTGCCCTCAAACTCATGCACTGAAACTCATGCCCGGAATCTCATGCCTTCAAACTCCTGTCCTGAATCACATGCCCTGAAACTCATGCCCTGAATCTCATGCCCTGAAACTACTGCACTGAAACTCATGTCCTGAACCTCATGCCCTGAAACTGCTGCCCTGAATATCATGCCATGAATCTCATATCCTCAAACTCATGCCCTGAATTACATGCCCTGAAACTCCTTCACTGAAACTCATGCCCTGAATCTCATACCCTGAAACTTCTGCCCCGAAGCTCATGCACTGAATCTCATGCGCTAAATCTCATGACCTTAAACTCAAGCCGTGAATCTCCTGCCCTGAAACTCATGCGCTGAATCTCAAGCTCTGAAACTCCTGCCCTGAAACTCATGCACTGAAAGACATGCCCTGAAACTCTTGCACTGAAACTCTTGCACTGAAACACCTGCCCTGAATCTCCTGCCCTGAAACTGATGCCCTGAATCTCAAGCCCTGAAACCACAGACCTGATACCCATGCCCTGAAACTCATGTCCTGAATCTCATGCCCTGAAACGCATGCCCTGAATCTCATGCCGTGAAACTCCTGACCTCAAACTCATGCACTGAAACTCATGCCCTGAATCTCCTGTCCTGATACTCATGCCCTGAATCTCATGCCCTGAATCTCATGCCCTGAAATTCATGCACTGAAACGCATCCCCTGAATGTCATGCTCTGAAACTCATGCCCTGAATCTCATGCCTTCAAACTCCTGTCCTGAATCACATGCCCTGAAACTCATGCCCTAAATCTCATACCCTGAAACTCCTGCCCTGAAACTCATGTACTGAAACTCATGCCCTGAATCACATGCCCTAAAACTCCTGCCCTGAATCATCTGCCCAGAAACTCATGCCCTGAATTATATGCCCTGAAATTCCTGCCCTGAATCTCATGCCCTGAAACTCATGCATTGAATCTCATGCGCTAAATCTCATGACCTTAAACTCAAGCCGTGAATCTCCTGCCCTGAAACTCATGCCCTGAATCTCAAGCTCTGAAACTCCTGCCCTGAAACTCATGCACTGAAAGACATGCCCTGAAACTGTTGCATTGAAACTCTTGCACTGAAACACCTGCCCTGAATCTCCTGCCCTGAATCTCTTGCCCTGAAATTGCGGCCCTGAATCTCAAGCCCTGAAACCACGGACCTTAAAGCCATGCCCTGAAACTCATGTCCTGAAACCCATGCCCTGAAACTCATGTCCTGAATCTCATGCCCTGAATCTCATGCCGTGAAACTCCTGCCCTCAAACTCATGCACTGAAACTCATGCCCTGAATCTCCTGTCCTGATACTCATGCCCTGAATCTCATGCCCTGAATCTCATGCCTTCAAATTCTTCTCCTGAATCACATGCCCTGAAACTCATGCCCTGAATCTCATGCCCTCAAACTCTTGCACTGAAACACCTGCCCTAAAACACATGCCCTGAATGTCATGCCCTGAAATTCCTGCCCTGAAACTCATGCCCAAAATCTCAAGCCCTGAAACTCTTGCACTGAAACACCTACCCTAAAACTCATGCCCTGAATCTCATGCCGTGAAACTCATGCACTGAAACTCCTGCCCTGAAACTGATGCCCTGAATCTCATGCACTGAAACTCATGCCCAGAACCTCATGCCCTGAAACTCAAGACCTGAATCTCATGCACTGAAACTCATTCCCTGAATCACATGGTCCAAAACTCCTGCCCTGAATCATTTGCCCAGAAATTCATTATCTGAATCACATCCCCTGAATCTCATGCCGTGAAATCCCTGCCCTCAAACTCATGCACTGAAACTCATGCCCTGAATCTCCTGTCCTGAAACTCATGCCCTGAATCTCATGCACTGAAACTCATCCCATGAATGTTATGCTCTGAAACTCATGCCCTGATTCTCCAGGCCTGAAACTCATGCCCTGAATCTCATAGCCTTAAACTCCTACCCTGAATCACCTGCCCTGAAACACATGCCCTGAATCTCATGCCCTGAAACTGCTGCGCTGAATATCAAGCCCGGAAACCACAGACCTGAAATTCATGCCCTGAAACTCATGTACTGAATCTCATGCCCTGAAACTCATATCCTGAATCTCATACCCTGAAACTCCTGCCCTCAAACTCATGCACTGAAACTCATGCCCGGAATCTCATGCCTTCAAACTCCTGTCCTGAATCACATGCCCTGAAACTCATGCCCTGAATCTCATGCCCTGAAACTACTGCACTGAAACTCATGTCCTGAACCTCATGCCCTGAAACTGCTGCCCTGAATATCATGCCATGAATCTCATATCCTCAAACTCATGCCCTGAATTACATGCCCTGAAACTCCTTCACTGAAACTCATGCCCTGAATCTTATACCCTGAAACTTCTGCCCTGAAGCTCATGCACTGAATCTCATGCGCTAAATCTCATGACCTTAAACTCAAGCCGTGAATCTCCTGCCCTGAAACTCATGCCCTGAATCTCATGCCCTGAATCTCATGCCTTCAAATTCTTCTCCTGAATCACATGCCCTGAAACTCATGCCCTGAATCTCATGCCCTCAAACTCTTGCACTGAAACACCTGCCCTAAAACACATGCCCTGAATGTCATGCTCTGAAATTCCTGCCCTGAAACTCATGCCCAAAATCTCAAGCCCTGAAACTCTTGCACTGAAACACCTACCCTAAAACTCATGCCCTGAATCTCATGCCGTGAAACTCATGCACTGAAACTCCTGCCCTGAAATTGATGCCCTGAATCTCATGCACTGAAACTCATTCCCTGAATCACATGGTCCAAAACTCCTGCCCTGAATCATTTGCCCAGAAACTCATTATCTGAATCACATCCCCTGAATCTCATGCCGTGAAACCCCTGCCCTCAAACTCATGCACTGAAACTCATGCCCTGAATCTCCAGTCCTGAAACTCATGCCCTGAATCTCATGCACTGAAACTCATCCCATGAATGTTATGCTCTGAAACTCATGCCCTGATTCTCCAGGCCTGAAACTCATGCCCTGAATCTCATAGCCTTAAACTCCTACCCTGAATCACCTGCCCTGAAACACATGCCCTGAATCTCATGCCCTGAAACTGCTGCGCTGAATATCAAGCCCGGAAACCACAGACCTGAAATTCATGCCCTGAAACTCATGTACTGAATCTCATGCCCTGAAACTCATATCCTGAATCTCATACCCTGAAACTCCTGCCCTCAAACTCATGCACTGAAACTCATGCCCGGAATCTCATGCCTTCAAACTCCTGTCCTGAATCACATGCCCTGAAACTCATGCCCTGAATCTCATGCCCTGAAACTACTGCACTGAAACTCATGTCCTAAACGTCATGCCCTGAAACTGCTGCCCTGAATATCATGCCATGAATCTCATATCCTCAAACTCATGCCCTGAATTACATGCCCTGAAACTCCTTCACTGAAACTCATGCCCTGAATCTCATACCCTGAAACTTCTGCCCCGAAGCTCATGCACTGAATCTCATGCGCTAAATCTCATGACCTTAAACTCAAGCCGTGAATCTCCTGCCCTGAAACTCATGCCCTGAATCTCAAGCTCTGAAACTCCTGCCCTGAAACTCATGCACTGAAAGACATGCCCTGAAACTCTTGCACTGAAACTCTTGCACTGAAACACCTGCCCTGAATCTCCTGCCCTGAAACTGATGCCCTGAATCTCAAGCCCTGAAACCACAGACCTGATACCCATGCCCTGAAACTCATGTCCTGAATCTCATGCCCTGAAACGCATGCCCTGAATCTCATGCCGTGAAACTCCTGACCTCAAACTCATGCACTGAAACTCATGCCCTGAATCTCCTGTCCTGATACTCATGCCCTGAATCTCATGCCCTGAAATTCATGCACTGAAACGCATCCCCTGAATGTCATGCTCTGAAACTCATGCCCTGAATCTCATGCCTTCAAACTCCTGTCCTGAATCACATGCCCTGAAACTCATGCCCTAAATCTCATACCCTGAAACTCCTGCCCTGAAACTCATGTACTGAAACTCATGCCCTGAATCACATGCCCTAAAACTCCTGCCCTGAATCATCTGCCCAGAAACTCATGCCCTGAATTATATGCCCTGAAATTCCTGCCCTGAATCTCATGCCCTGAAACTCATGCATTGAATCTCATGCGCTAAATCTCATGACCTTAAACTCAAGCCGTGAATCTCCTGCCCTGAAACTCATGCCCTGAATCTCAAGCTCTGAAACTCCTGCCCTGAAACTCATGCACTGAAAGACATGCCCTGAAACTGTTGCATTGAAACTCTTGCACTGAAACACCTGCCCTGAATCTCCTGCCCTGAATCTCTTGCCCTGAAATTGCGGCCCTGAATCTCAAGCCCTGAAACCACGTACCTTAAAGCCATGCCCTGAAACTCATGTCCTTAAACCCATGCCCTGAAACTCATGTCCTGAATCTCATGCCCTGAAACTCATGCCCTGAATCTCATGCCGTGAAACTCCTGCCCTCAAACTCATGCACTGAAACTCATGCCCTGAATCTCCTGTCCTAATACTCATGCCCTGAATCTCATGCCCTGAAATTCATGCACTGAAACTCATCCCCTGAATGTCATGCTCTGAAACTCATGCCCTGAATCTCATGCCTTCAAATTCTTCTCCTGAATCACATGCCCTGAAACTCATGCCCTGAATTACATGCCCTAAAACTCCTGCCCTGAATCATCTGCCTAGAAACTCATTATCTGAAACACATGCCCTGAAACTCATGCCCTGAATCTCATGCCGTGAACCCCCTGCCCTCAAACTCATGCACTGAAACTCATGCCCTGAATCTCCTGTCCTGAAACTCATGCCCTGAATCTCATGCCCTGAATCTCATGCCTTCAAATTCTTCTCCTGAATTACATGCCCTGAAACTCATGCGCAAAATCTCAAGCCCTGAAACTCTTGCACTGAAACACCTACCCTAAAACTCATGCACTGATACTCATCCCATGAATGTTATGCACTGAAACTCATGCCCTGATTCACCTGGCCTGAAACTCATGGCCTGAATCTCATAGCCTTAAACTCCTGCCCTGAATCACCTGCCCTGAAACACATGCCCTGAATCTCATGCCCTGAAACTGCTGCGCTGAATATCAAGCTCGGAAACCACAGACCTGAAATTCATGCCCTGAAACTCATGTACTGAATCTCATGCCCTGAAACTCATATCCTGAATCTCATACCCTGAAACTCCTGCCCTCAAACTCATGCACTGAAACTCATGCCCGGAATCTCATGACTTCAAACTCCTGTCCTGAATCACATGCCCTGAATCTCATGCCCTGAATCTCATGCCCTGAAACTACTGCACTGAAACTCATGTCCTGAACCTCATGCCCTGCATCTGCTGCCCTGAATATCATGCCATGAATCTCATATCCTCAAACTCATGCCCTGAATTTCATGCCCTGAAACACCTTCACTGAAACTCATGCCCTGAATCTCATACCCTGAAACTTCTGCCCTGAAGCTCATGCACTGAATCTCATGCGCTAAATCTCATGACCTTAAACTCAAGCCGTGAATCTCCTGCCCTGAAACTCATGCCCTGAATCTCATGCCCTGAAACTACTGCCCTGAAACTCATGCATTGAATCTCATGCGCTAAATCTCATGACCTGAAACTCAAGCCGTGAATCTCCTGCCCTGAAACTCATGCCCTGAATCTCAAGCTCTGAAACTCCCGCCCTGAAACTCATGCACTGAAAGACATGCCCTGAAACTCTTGCACTGAAACTCTTGCACTGAAACACCTGCCCTGAATCTCCTGCCCTGAAACTGCTGCCCTGAATCTCAAGCCCTGAAACCACAGACCTGATACCTATGCCCTGAAACTCATGTCCTGAATCTCATGCCCTGAAACGCATGCCCTGAATCTCATGCCGTGAAACTCCTGCCCTCAAAATCATGCACTGAAACTCATGCCCTGAATCTCCTGTCCTGATACTCATGCCCTGAATCTCATGCCCTGAAATTCATGCACTGAAACGCATCCCCTGAATGTCAGGCTCTGAAACTCATGCACTGAATCTCATGCCTTCAAACTCCTGTCCTGAATCACATGCCCTGAAACTCATGCCCTAAATCTAATACCCTGAAACTCCTGCCCTGAAACTCATGCACTCAAACTCATGCCCTGAATCACATGCCCTAAAGCTCCTGCCCTGAATCATCTGCCCAGAAACTCATTATCTGAATCACATGCCCTGAAATTCCTGCCCTGAATCTCATGCCCTGAAACTCATGCCCTGAATCTCATGCCTTGAAACTCCTGCCCTCAAACTCATGCACTGAATCTCATGCCCTGAATCTCATGCTCTGACATTCATGCACTGAAACTCATCCCCTAAATGTCATGCTCTGAAACTCATGCCCTGAATCTCATGCCTTCAAACTCCTGTCCTGAATCACATGCCCTGAAACTCATGCCCTGAACCTCATGCCGTGAAACTCAAGCCCTGAATCTCATGCACTGAAACTCATGCCCTAAATCTCATACCCTGAAACTGCTGCCCTGAAACTCATGCTCTGAAACTAATGCCATGAATCTCATATCATGACACTCACGCCCTGAATTACATGCCCTGACTCTTGCCCTGAATCTCATGTCCTAAAACTCATTCCCTGAATCTCATGCCCTGAAACTTGTGCCCTGAAACTCATGCACTGAATCTCATGCGCTAAATCTCATGACCTAAAACTCAAGCCGTGAATCTCCTGCCCTGAAACTCATGCCCTGAATCTCATGCCCTGAAACTCATGCATTGAATCTCATGCGCTAAATCTCATGACCTTAAACTCAAGCCGTGAATCTGCTGCCCTGAAACTCATGCCCTGAATCTCAAGCTCTGAAACTCCTGCCCTGAAACTCATGCACTGAAGGACATGCCCTGAAACTCTTGCACTGAAACTCTTGCACTGAAACACCTGCCCTGAATCTCCTGCCCTGAATCTCCTGCCCTGAAATTGCTGTCCTGAATCTCAAGCCCTGAAACCACGGACCTGAAACCCATGCCCTGAAACTCATGTCCTGAATCTCATGCCCTGAAACTCATGCCCTGAATCTCATGCCGTGAAACTCCTGCCCTCAAACTCATGCACTGAAACACATGCCCTGAATCTCCTGTCCTGATACTCATGCCCTGAATCTCATGCCCTGAAATTCATGCACTGAAACTCATCCCCTGAATGTCATGCTCTGAAACTCATGCCCTGAATCTCATGCCTTCAAATTCTTCTCCTGAATCACATGCCCTGAAACTCATGCCCTGAATCTCATGCCCTCAAACTTTTGCACTGAAACACCTGCCCTAAAACACATGCCCTGAATGTCATGCCCTGAAATTCCTGCCCTGAAATTCATGCCCAAAATCTCAAGCCCTGAAACTCTTGCACTGAAACACCTACCCTAAAACTCATGCCCTGAATCTCATGCCGTGAAACTCATGCACTCAAACTCCTGCACTGAAACTGATGCCCTGAATCTCATGCACTGAAACTCATGCCTTGAACCTCATGCCCTGAAACTCAAGCCCTGAATCTCATGCACTGAAACTCATGCCCTGAATCACATGCACCTAAAACTCCTGCCCTGAATCATCTGCCTAGAAACTCATTATCTGAATCACATGCCCTGAAACTCATGCCCTGAATCTCATGCCGTGAAACCCCTGCCCTCAAACTCATGCACTGAAACTCATGCCCTGAATCTGCTGTCCTGAAACTCATGCCCTGAATCTCATGCCCTGAAATTCATGCACTGAAACTCATCCCCTGAATGTTATGCTCTGAAACTCAAGCCCTGATTCTCCTGGCCTGAAACTCATGCCCTGAATCTCATAGCCTTAAACTCCTGCCCTGAATCACCTGCCCTGAAACTCATGCCCTGAATCTCATGCCCTGAAACTGCTGCTCTGAAACTGTTGCGCTGAATCTCAAGCCCGGAAACCACAGACCTGAAATTCATGCCCTGAAACTCATGTACTGAATCTCATGCCCTGAAGCTCATATCCTGAATCTCATGCCCTGAAACTCCGGCCCTCAAACTCATGCACTGAAACTCATGCCCGGAATCTCATGCCTTCATACTCCTGTCCTGAATCACATGCCCTGAAACTCATGCCCTGAATCTCATGCCCTGAAACTACTGCACTGAAACTCATGTCCTGAACCTCATGCCCTGCAACTGCTGCCCTGAATATCATGCCATGAATCTCATATCCTCAAACTCATGCCCAGAATTACATGCCCTGAAACTCCTTCACTGAAACTCATGCCCTGAATCTCATACCCTGAAACTCATGCCCTGAATCTCATGCCCTGAAACTTCTGCCCTGAAACTCATGCATTGAATCTCATGCGCTAAATCTCATGACCTTAAGCTCAAGCCGTGAATCTCCTGCCCTGAGACTCATGCCCTGAATCTCAAGCTCTGAAACTCCCGCCCTGAAACTCATGCACTGAAAGACATGCCCTGAAACTCTTGCACAGAAACTCTTGCACTGAAACACCTGCCATGAATC
The DNA here is from genome assembly GCF_030028105.1 of Mobula birostris. Classification (NCBI taxonomy): domain Eukaryota; kingdom Metazoa; phylum Chordata; class Chondrichthyes; order Myliobatiformes; family Myliobatidae; genus Mobula; species Mobula birostris. The sequence continues at coordinate 66,043 of NW_027274437.1, forward strand.
TCCTGCCCTGAATCTCCTGCCCTGAAACTGCTGCCCTGAATCTCAAGCCCTGAAACCACAGACCTGATACCCATGCCCTGAAACTCATGTCCTGAATCTCATGCCCTGAAACGCATGCCCTGAATCTCATGCCGTGAAACTCCTGCCCTCAAACTCATGCACTGAAACTCATGCCCTGAATCTCCTGTCCTGATACTCATGCCCTGAATCTCATGTCCTGAATCTCATGCCCTGAAATTCATGCACTGAAACGCATCCCCTGAATGTCATGCTCTGAAACACATGCCCTGAATCTCATGCCTTCAAACTCCTGTCCTGAATCACATGCCCTGAAACTCATGCCCTGAATCTCATGCCCTGAAACTCTTGCACTGAAACACCTACCCTAAAACTCATGCCCTGAATCTCATGCCGTGAAACTCATGCACTGAAACTCCTGCCCTGAAAATGATGCCCTGAATCTCATGCACTGAAACTCATGCCCTGAACCTCATGCCCTGAAACTCAAGCCCTGAATCTCATGCACTGAAACTCATGCCCTAAATCTCATACCCTGAAACTCCTGCCCTGAAACTCATGCACTGAAACTCATTCCCTGAATCACATGGTCCAAAACTCCTGCCCTGAATCATTTGCCCAGAAATTCATTATCTGAATCACATCCCCTGAATCTCATGCCGTGAAATCCCTGCCCTCAAACTCATGCACTGAAACTCATGCCCTGAATCTCCTGTCCTGAAACTCATGCCCTGAATCTCATGCACTGAAACTCATCCCATGAATGTTATGCTCTGAAACTCATGCCCTGATTCTCCAGGCCTGAAACTCATGCCCTGAATCTCATAGCCTTAAACTCCTACCCTGAATCACCTGCCCTGAAACACATGCCCTGAATCTCATGCCCTGAAACTGCTGCGCTGAATATCAAACCCGGAAACCACAGACCTGAAATTCATGCCCTGAAACTCATGTACTGAATCTCATGCCCTGAAACTCATATCCTGAATCTCATACCCTGAAACTCCTGCCCTCAAACTCATGCACTGAAACTCATGCCCGGAATCTCATGCCTTCAAACTCCTGTCCTGAATCACATGCCCTGAAACTCATGCCCTGAATCTCATGCCCTGAAACTACTGCACTGAAACTCATGTCCTGAACCTCATGCCCTGAAACTGCTGCCCTGAATATCATGCCATGAATCTCATATCCTCAAACTCATGCCCTGAATTACATGCCCTGAAACTCCTTCACTGAAACTCATGCCCTGAATCTTATACCCTGAAACTTCTGCCCTGAAGCTCATGCACTGAATCTCATGCGCTAAATCTCATGACCTTAAACTCAAGCCGTGAATCTCCTGCCCTGAAACTCATGCCCTGAATCTCATGCCCTGAATCTCATGCCTTCAAATTCTTCTCCTGAATCACATGCCCTGAAACTCATGCCCTGAATCTCATGCCCTCAAACTCTTGCACTGAAACACCTGCCCTAAAACACATGCCCTGAATGTCATGCTCTGAAATTCCTGCCCTGAAACTCATGCCCAAAATCTCAAGCCCTGAAACTCTTGCACTGAAACACCTACCCTAAAACTCATGCCCTGAATCTCATGCCGTGAAACTCATGCACTGAAACTCCTGCCCTGAAATTGATGCCCTGAATCTCATGCACTGAAACTCATTCCCTGAATCACATGGTCCAAAACTCCTGCCCTGAATCATTTGCCCAGAAACTCATTATCTGAATCACATCCCCTGAATCTCATGCCGTGAAACCCCTGCCCTCAAACTCATGCACTGAAACTCATGCCCTGAATCTCCAGTCCTGAAACTCATGCCCTGAATCTCATGCACTGAAACTCATCCCATGAATGTTATGCTCTGAAACTCATGCCCTGATTCTCCAGGCCTGAAACTCATGCCCTGAATCTCATAGCCTTAAACTCCTACCCTGAATCACCTGCCCTGAAACACATGCCCTGAATCTCATGCCCTGAAACTGCTGCGCTGAATATCAAGCCCGGAAACCACAGACCTGAAATTCATGCCCTGAAACTCATGTACTGAATCTCATGCCCTGAAACTCATATCCTGAATCTCATACCCTGAAACTCCTGCCCTCAAACTCATGCACTGAAACTCATGCCCGGAATCTCATGCCTTCAAACTCCTGTCCTGAATCACATGCCCTGAAACTCATGCCCTGAATCTCATGCCCTGAAACTACTGCACTGAAACTCATGTCCTGAACCTCATGCCCTGAAACTGCTGCCCTGAATATCATGCCATGAATCTCATATCCTCAAACTCATGCCCTGAATTACATGCCCTGAAACTCCTTCACTGAAACTCATGCCCTGAATCTCATACCCTGAAACTTCTGCCCCGAAGCTCATGCACTGAATCTCATGCGCTAAATCTCATGACCTTAAACTCAAGCCGTGAATCTCCTGCCCTGAAACTCATGCGCTGAATCTCAAGCTCTGAAACTCCTGCCCTGAAACTCATGCACTGAAAGACATGCCCTGAAACTCTTGCACTGAAACTCTTGCACTGAAACACCTGCCCTGAATCTCCTGCCCTGAAACTGATGCCCTGAATCTCAAGCCCTGAAACCACAGACCTGATACCCATGCCCTGAAACTCATGTCCTGAATCTCATGCCCTGAAACGCATGCCCTGAATCTCATGCCGTGAAACTCCTGACCTCAAACTCATGCACTGAAACTCATGCCCTGAATCTCCTGTCCTGATACTCATGCCCTGAATCTCATGCCCTGAAATTCATGCACTGAAACGCATCCCCTGAATGTCATGCTCTGAAACTCATGCCCTGAATCTCATGCCTTCAAACTCCTGTCCTGAATCACATGCCCTGAAACTCATGCCCTAAATCTCATACCCTGAAACTCCTGCCCTGAAACTCATGTACTGAAACTCATGCCCTGAATCACATGCCCTAAAACTCCTGCCCTGAATCATCTGCCCAGAAACTCATGCCCTGAATTATATGCCCTGAAATTCCTGCCCTGAATCTCATGCCCTGAAACTCATGCATTGAATCTCATGCGCTAAATCTCATGTCCTTAAACTCAAGCCGTGAATCTCCTGCCCTGAAACTCATGCCCTGAATCTCAAGCTCTGAAACTCCTGCCCTGAAACTCATGCACTGAAAGACATGCCCTGAAACTGTTGCATTGAAACTCTTGCACTGAAACACCTGCCCTGAATCTCCTGCCCTGAATCTCTTGCCCTGAAATTGCGGCCCTGAATCTCAAGCCCTGAAACCACGGACCTTAAAGCCATGCCCTGAAACTCATGTCCTGAAACCCATGCCCTGAAACTCATGTCCTGAATCTCATGCCCTGAATCTCATGCCGTGAAACTCCTGCCCTCAAACTCATGCACTGAAACTCATGCCCTGAATCTCCTGTCCTGATACTCATGCCCTGAATCTCATGCCCTGAATCTCATGCCTTCAAATTCTTCTCCTGAATCACATGCCCTGAAACTCATGCCCTGAATCTCATGCCCTCAAACTCTTGCACTGAAACACCTGCCCTAAAACACATGCCCTGAATGTCATGCCCTGAAATTCCTGCCCTGAAACTCATGCCCAAAATCTCAAGCCCTGAAACTCTTGCACTGAAACACCTACCCTAAAACTCATGCCCTGAATCTCATGCCGTGAAACTCATGCACTGAAACTCCTGCCCTGAAACTGATGCCCTGAATCTCATGCACTGAAACTCATGCCCAGAACCTCATGCCCTGAAACTCAAGCCCTGAATCTCATGCACTGAAACTCATTCCCTGAATCACATGGTCCAAAACTCCTGCCCTGAATCATTTGCCCAGAAATTCATTATCTGAATCACATCCCCTGAATCTCATGCCGTGAAATCCCTGCCCTCAAACTCATGCACTGAAACTCATGCCCTGAATCTCCTGTCCTGAAACTCATGCCCTGAATCTCATGCACTGAAACTCATCCCATGAATGTTATGCTCTGAAACTCATGCCCTGATTCTCCAGGCCTGAAACTCATGCCCTGAATCTCATAGCCTTAAACTCCTACCCTGAATCACCTGCCCTGAAACACATGCCCTGAATCTCATGCCCTGAAACTGCTGCGCTGAATATCAAGCCCGGAAACCACAGACCTGAAATTCATGCCCTGAAACTCATGTACTGAATCTCATGCCCTGAAACTCATATCCTGAATCTCATACCCTGAAACTCCTGCCCTCAAACTCATGCACTGAAACTCATGCCCGGAATCTCATGCCTTCAAACTCCTGTCCTGAATCACATGCCCTGAAACTCATGCCCTGAATCTCATGCCCTGAAACTACTGCACTGAAACTCATGTCCTGAACCTCATGCCCTGAAACTGCTGCCCTGAATATCATGCCATGAATCTCATATCCTCAAACTCATGCCCTGAATTACATGCCCTGAAACTCCTTCACTGAAACTCATGCCCTGAATCTTATACCCTGAAACTTCTGCCCTGAAGCTCATGCACTGAATCTCATGCGCTAAATCTCATGACCTTAAACTCAAGCCGTGAATCTCCTGCCCTGAAACTCATGCCCTGAATCTCATGCCCTGAATCTCATGCCTTCAAATTCTTCTCCTGAATCACATGCCCTGAAACTCATGCCCTGAATCTCATGCCCTCAAACTCTTGCACTGAAACACCTGCCCTAAAACACATGCCCTGAATGTCATGCTCTGAAATTCCTGCCCTGAAACTCATGCCCAAAATCTCAAGCCCTGAAACTCTTGCACTGAAACACCTACCCTAAAACTCATGCCCTGAATCTCATGCCGTGAAACTCATGCACTGAAACTCCTGCCCTGAAATTGATGCCCTGAATCTCATGCACTGAAACTCATTCCCTGAATCACATGGTCCAAAACTCCTGCCCTGAATCATTTGCCCAGAAACTCATTATCTGAATCACATCCCCTGAATCTCATGCCGTGAAACCCCTGCCCTCAAACTCATGCACTGAAACTCATGCCCTGAATCTCCAGTCCTGAAACTCATGCCCTGAATCTCATGCACTGAAACTCATCCCATGAATGTTATGCTCTGAAACTCATGCCCTGATTCTCCAGGCCTGAAACTCATGCCCTGAATCTCATAGCCTTAAACTCCTACCCTGAATCACCTGCCCTGAAACACATGCCCTGAATCTCATGCCCTGAAACTGCTGCGCTGAATATCAAGCCCGGAAACCACAGACCTGAAATTCATGCCCTGAAACTCATGTACTGAATCTCATGCCCTGAAACTCATATCCTGAATCTCATACCCTGAAACTCCTGCCCTCAAACTCATGCACTGAAACTCATGCCCGGAATCTCATGCCTTCAAACTCCTGTCCTGAATCACATACCCTGAAACTCATGCCCTGAATCTCATGCCCTGAAACTACTGCACTGAAACTCATGTCCTAAACGTCATGCCCTGAAACTGCTGCCCTGAATATCATGCCATGAATCTCATATCCTCAAACTCATGCCCTGAATTACATGCCCTGAAACTCCTTCACTGAAACTCATGCCCTGAATCTCATACCCTGAAACTTCTGCCCCGAAGCTCATGCACTGAATCTCATGCGCTAAATCTCATGACCTTAAACTCAAGCCGTGAATCTCCTGCCCTGAAACTCATGCCCTGAATCTCAAGCTCTGAAACTCCTGCCCTGAAACTCATGCACTGAAAGACATGCCCTGAAACTCTTGCACTGAAACACCTGCCCTGAATCTCCTGCCCTGAAACTGATGCCCTGAATCTCAAGCCCTGAAACCACAGACCTGATACCCATGCCCTGAAACTCATGTCCTGAATCTCATGCCCTGAAACGCATGCCCTGAATCTCATGCCGTGAAACTCCTGACCTCAAACTCATGCACTGAAACTCATGCCCTGAATCTCCTGTCCTGATACTCATGCCCTGAATCTCATGCCCTGAATCTCATGCCCTGAAATTCATGCACTGAAACGCATCCCCTGAATGTCATGCTCTGAAACTCATGCCCTGAATCTCATGCCTTCAAACTCCTGTCCTGAATCACATGCCCTGAAACTCATGCCCTAAATCTCATACCCTGAAACTCCTGCCCTGAAACTCATGTACTGAAACTCATGCCCTGAATCACATGCCCTAAAACTCCTGCCCTGAATCATCTGCCCAGAAACTCATGCCCTGAATTATATGCCCTGAAATTCCTGCCCTGAATCTCATGCCCTGAAACTCATGCATTGAATCTCATGCGCTAAATCTCATGACCTTAAACTCAAGCCGTGAATCTCCTGCCCTGAAACTCATGCCCTGAATCTCAAGCTCTGAAACTCCTGCCCTGAAACTCATGCACTGAAAGACATGCCCTGAAACTGTTGCATTGAAACTCTTGCACTGAAACACCTGCCCTGAATCTCCTGCCCTGAATCTCTTGCCCTGAAATTGCGGCCCTGAATCTCAAGCCCTGAAACCACGGACCTTAAAGCCATGCCCTGAAACTCATGTCCTTAAACCCATGCCCTGAAACTCATGTCCTGAATCTCATGCCCTGAAACTCATGCCCTGAATCTCATGCCGTGAAACTCCTGCCCTCAAACTCATGCACTGAAACTCATGCCCTGAATCTCCTGTCCTAATACTCATGCCCTGAATCTCATGCCCTGAAATTCATGCACTGAAACTCATCCCCTGAATGTCATGCTCTGAAACTCATGCCCTGAATCTCATGCCTTCAAATTCTTCTCCTGAATCACATGCCCTGAAATTCATGCCCTGAATTACATGCCCTAAAACTCCTGCCCTGAATCATCTGCCTAGAAACTCATTATCTGAAACACATGCCCTGAAACTCATGCCCTGAATCTCATGCCGTGAACCCCCTGCCCTCAAACTCATGCACTGAAACTCATGCCCTGAATCTCCTGTCCTGAAACTCATGCCCTGAATCTCATGCCCTGAATCTCATGCCTTCAAATTCTTCTCCTGAATTACATGCCCTGAAACTCATGCGCAAAATCTCAAGCCCTGAAACTCTTGCACTGAAACACCTACCCTAAAACTCATGCACTGATACTCATCCCATGAATGTTATGCTCTGAAACTCATGCCCTGATTCACCTGGCCTGAAACTCATGGCCTGAATCTCATAGCCTTAAACTCCTGCCCTGAATCACCTGCCCTGAAACACATGCCCTGAATCTCATGCCCTGAAACTGCTGCGCTGAATATCAAGCTCGGAAACCACAGACCTGAAATTCATGCCCTGAAACTCATGTACTGAATCTCATGCCCTGAAACTCATATCCTGAATCTCATACCCTGAAACTCCTGCCCTCAAACTCATGCACTGAAACTCATGCCCGGAATCTCATGACTTCAAACTCCTGTCCTGAATCACATGCCCTGAATCTCATGCCCTGAATCTCATGCCCTGAAACTACTGCACTGAAACTCATGTCCTGAACCTCATGCCCTGCATCTGCTGCCCTGAATATCATGCCATGAATCTCATATCCTCAAACTCATGCCCTGAATTTCATGCCCTGAAACACCTTCACTGAAACTCATGCCCTGAATCTCATACCCTGAAACTTCTGCCCTGAAGCTCATGCACTGAATCTCATGCGCTAAATCTCATGACCTTAAACTCAAGCCGTGAATCTCCTGCCCTGAAACTCATGCCCTGAATCTCATGCCCTGAAACTACTGCCCTGAAACTCATGCATTGAATCTCATGCGCTAAATCTCATGACCTGAAACTCAAGCCGTGAATCTCCTGCCCTGAAACTCATGCCCTGAATCTCAAGCTCTGAAACTCCCGCCCTGAAACTCATGCACTGAAAGACATGCCCTGAAACTCTTGCACTGAAACTCTTGCACTGAAACACCTGCCCTGAATCTCCTGCCCTGAAACTGCTGCCCTGAATCTCAAGCCCTGAAACCACAGACCTGATACCTATGCCCTGAAACTCATGTCCTGAATCTCATGCCCTGAAACGCATGCCCTGGAAACTCCTGCCCTCAAAATCATGCACTGAAACTCATGCCCTGAATCTCCTGTCCTGATACTCATGCCCTGAATCTCATGCCCTGAAATTCATGCACTGAAACGCATCCCCTGAATGTCAGGCTCTGAAACTCATGCACTGAATCTCATGCCTTCAAACTCCTGTCCTGAATCACATGCCCTGAAACTCATGCCCTAAATCTAATACCCTGAAACTCCTGCCCTGAAACTCATGCACTCAAACTCATGCCCTGAATCACATGCCCTAAAGCTCCTGCCCTGAATCATCTGCCCAGAAACTCATTATCTGAATCACATGCCCTGAAATTCCTGCCCTGAATCTCATGCCCTGAAACTCATGCCCTGAATCTCATGCCTTGAAACTCCTGCCCTCAAACTCATGCACTGAATCTCATGCCCTGAATCTCATGCTCTGACATTCATGCACTGAAACTCATCCCCTAAATGTCATGCTCTGAAACTCATGCCCTGAATCTCATGCCTTCAAACTCCTGTCCTGAATCACATGCCCTGAAACTCATGCCCTGAACCTCATGCCGTGAAACTCAAGCCCTGAATCTCATGCACTGAAACTCATGCCCTAAATCTCATACCCTGAAACTGCTGCCCTGAAACTCATGCTCTGAAACTAATGCCATGAATCTCATATCATGACACTCACGCCCTGAATTACATGCCCTGACTCTTGCCCTGAATCTCATGTCCTAAAACTCATTCCCTGAATCTCATGCCCTGAAACTTGTGCCCTGAAACTCATGCACTGAATCTCATGCGCTAAATCTCATGACCTAAAACTCAAGCCGTGAATCTCCTGCCCTGAAACTCATGCCCTGAATCTCATGCCCTGAAACTCATGCATTGAATCTCATGCGCTAAATCTCATGACCTTAAACTCAAGCCGTGAATCTGCTGCCCTGAAACTCATGCCCTGAATCTCAAGCTCTGAAACTCCTGCCCTGAAACTCATGCACTGAAGGACATGCCCTGAAACTCTTGCACTGAAACTCTTGCACTGAAACACCTGCCTGAATCTCCTGCCCTGAATCTCCTGCCCTGAATCTCCTGCCCTGAAATTGCTGTCCTGAATCTCAAGCCCTGAAACCACGGACCTGAAACCCATGCCCTGAAACTCATGTCCTGAATCTCATGCCCTGAAACTCATGCCCTGAATCTCATGCCGTGAAACTCCTGCCCTCAAACTCATGCACTGAAACACATGCCCTGAATCTCCTGTCCTGATACTCATGCCCTGAATCTCATGCCCTGAAATTCATGCACTGAAACTCATCCCCTGAATGTCATGCTCTGAAACTCATGCCCTGAATCTCATGCCTTCAAATTCTTCTCCTGAATCACATGCCCTGAAACTCATGCCCTGAATCTCATGCCCTCAAACTCTTGCACTGAAACACCTGCCCTAAAACACATGCCCTGAATGTCATGCCCTGAAATTCCTGCCCTGAAATTCATGCCCAAAATCTCAAGCCCTGAAACTCTTGCACTGAAACACCTACCCTAAAACTCATGCCCTGAATCTCATGCCGTGAAACTCATGCACTCAAACTCCTGCACTGAAACTGATGCCCTGAATCTCATGCACTGAAACTCATGCCTTGAACCTCATGCCCTGAAACTCAAGCCCTGAATCTCATGCACTGAAACTCATGCCCTGAATCACATGCACCTAAAACTCCTGCCTGAATCATCTGCCTAGAAACTCATTATCTGAATCACATGCCCTGAAACTCATGCCCTGAATCTCATGCCGTGAAACCCCTGCCCTAAAACTCATGCACTGAAACTCATGCCCTGAATCTGCTGTCCTGAAACTCATGCCCTGAATCTCATGCCCTGAAATTCATGCACTGAAACTCATCCCCTGAATGTTATGCTCTGAAACTCAAGCCCTGATTCTCCTGGCCTGAAACTCATGCCCTGAATCTCATAGCCTTAAACTCCTGCCCTGAATCACCTGCCCTGAAACTCATGCCCTGAATCTCATGCCCTGAAACTGCTGCTCTGAAACTGTTGCGCTGAATCTCAAGCCCGGAAACCACAGACCTGAAATTCATGCCCTGAAACTCATGTACTGAATCTCATGCCCTGAAGCTCATATCCTGAATCTCATGCCCTGAAACTCCGGCCCTCAAACTCATGCACTGAAACTCATGCCCGGAATCTCATGCCTTCATACTCCTGTCCTGAATCACATGCCCTGAAACTCATGCCCTGAATCTCATGCCCTGAAACTACTGCACTGAAACTCATGTCCTGAACCTCATGCCCTGCAACTGCTGCCCTGAATATCATGCCATGAATCTCATATCCTCAAACTCATGCCCAGAATTACATGCCCTGAAACTCCTTCACTGAAACTCATGCCCTGAATCTCATACCCTGAAACTCATGCCCTGAATCTCATGCCCTGAAACTTCTGCCCTGAAACTCATGCATTGAATCTCATGCGCTAAATCTCATGACCTTAAACTCAAGCCGTGAATCTCCTGCCCTGAGACTCATGCCCTGAATCTCAAGCTCTGAAACTCCCGCCCTGAAACTCATGCACTGAAAGACATGCCCTGAAACTCTTGCACAGAAACTCTTGCACTGAAACACCTGCCATGAATCTCCTGCCCTGAATCTCCTGCCCTGAAACTGCTGCCCTGAATCTCAAGCCCTGAAACCACAGACCTGATACCCATGCCCTGAAACTCATGTCCTGAATCTCATGCCCTGAAACGCATGCCCTGAATCTCATGCCGTGAAACTCCTGCCCTCAAACTCATGCACTGAAACTCATGCCCTGAATCTCCTGTCCTGATACTCATGCCCTGAATCTCATGTCCTGAATCTCATGCCCTGAAATTCATGCACTGAAACGCATCCCCTGAATGTCATGCTCTGAAACACATGCCCTGAATCTCATGCCTTCAAACTCCTGTCCTGAATCACATGCCCTGAAACTCATGCCCTGAATCTCATGCCCTGAAACTCTTGCACTGAAACACCTACCCTAAAACTCATGCCCTGAATCTCATGCCGTGAAACTCATGCACTGAAACTCCTGCCCTGAAAATGATGCCCTGAATCTCATGCACTGAAACTCATGCCCTGAACCTCATGCCCTGAAACTCAAGCCCTGAATCTCATGCACTGAAACTCATGCCCTAAATCTCATACCCTGAAACTCCTGCCCTGAAACTCATGCACTGAAACTCATGCCCTGAATCACATGCCCTAAAACTCCTGCCCTGAATCATCTGCCCAGAAACTCATTATCTGAATCACATGCCCTGAAATTCCTACCCTGAATCTCATGCCCTGAAACTCATGCCCTGAATCTCATGCCTTGAAACTCCTGCCTCAAACTCATGCACTGAATCTCATGCCCTGAATCTCATGCTCTGAAATTCATGCACTGAATCTCATCCCCTAAATGTCATGCTCTGAAACTCATGCCCTGAATCTCATGCCTTCAATCTCCTGTCCTGAACCTCATGAGCTGAAACTCAAGCCCTGAATCTCATGCACTGAAACTCATGACCTAAATCTCATACCCTGAAACTGCTGCCCTGAAACTCATGCACTGAAACTAATGCCATGAATCTCATATCATGACACTCACGGCCTGAATTACATGCCCTGACTCTTGTCCTGAATTTCATGTCCTGAAACTCATTCCCTGAATCTCATGCCCTGAAACTTCTGCCCTGAAACTCCTGCACTGAATGTCATGCGCTAAATCTCATGACCTAAAACTCAAGCCGTGAATCTCCTGCCCTGAAACTCATGCCCTGAATCTCATGCCCTGAAACTCATGCATTGAATCTCATGCGCTAAATCTCATGACCTTAAACTCATGCACTGAAAGACATGCCCTGAAACTCTTGCACTGAAACTCTTGCACTGAAACACCTGCCCTGAATCTCCTGCCCTGAATCTCCTGCCCTGAAATTGCTGCCCTGAATCTCAAGCCCTGAAACCACAGACCTGAAACCCATGCCCTGAAACTCATGTCCTGAAACCCATGCCCTGAAACTCATGTCCTGAATCTCATGCCCTGAAACTCATGCCCTGAATCTCATGCCGTGAAACTCCTGCCCTCAAACTCATGCACTGAAACTCATGCCCTGAATCTCCTGTCCTGATACTCATGCCCTGAATCTCATGCCCTGAATCTCATGCCCTGAAATTCATGCACTGAAACTCATCCCCTGAATGTCATGCTCTGAAACTCATGCCCTGAATCTCATGCCCTCAAACTCTTGCACTGAAACACCTACCCTAAAACTCATGCCCTGAATCTCATGCCGTGAAACTCATGCACTGAAACTCCTGCCCTGAAACTCATGTCCAAAATCTCAAGCCCTGAAACTCTTGCACTGAAACACCTATCCTAAAACTCATGCCCTGAATCTCATGCCGTGAAACTCATGCACTGAAACTCCTGCCCTGAAACTGATGCCCTGAATCTCATGCACTGAAACTCATGCCTGAACCTCATGCCCTGAAACTCAAGCCCTGAATCTCATGCACTGAAACTCATGCCCTGAATCACATGCCTTAAAACCCCTGCCCTGAATCATCTGCCCAGAAACTCATTATCTGAATCACATGCCCTGAAACTCATGCCCTGAATCTCATGCCCTGAAACTCATGCCCTGAATCTCATGCCGTGAAACTCCTGCCCTCAAACTCATGCACTGAAACACATGCCCTGAATCTCCTGTCCTGATACTCATGCCCTGAATCTCATGCCCTGAAATTCATGCACTGAAACTCATCCCCTGAATGTCATGCTCTGAAACTCATGCCCTGAATCTCATGCCTTCAAATTCTTCTCCTGAATCACATGCCCTGAAACTCATGCCCTGAATCTCATGCCCTCAAACTCTTGCACTGAAACACCTGCCCTAAAACACATGCCCTGAATGTCATGCCCTGAAATTCCTGCCCTGAAATTCATGCCCAAAATCTCAAGCCCTGAAACTCTTGCACTGAAACACCTACCCTAAAACTCATGCCCTGAATCTCATGCCGTGAAACTCATGCACTCAAACTCCTGCACTGAAACTGATGCCCTGAATCTCATGCACTGAAACTCATGCCTTGAACCTCATGCCCTGAAACTCAAGCCCTGAATCTCATGCACTGAAACTCATGCCCTGAATCACATGCACCTAAAACTCCTGCCCTGAATCATCTGCCTAGAAACTCATTATCTGAATCACATGCCCTGAAACCCATGCCCTGAATCTCATGCCGTGAAACCCCTGCCCTCAAACTCATGCACTGAAACTCATGCCCTGAATCTGCTGTCCTGAAACTCATGCCCTGAATCTCATGCCCTGAAATTCATGCACTGAAACTCATCCCCTGAATGTTATGCTCTGAAACTCAAGCCCTGATTCTCCTGGCCTGAAACTCATGCCCTGAATCTCATAGCCTTAAACTCCTGCCCTGAATCACCTGCCCTGAAACTCATGCCCTGAATCTCATGCCCTGAAACTGCTGCTCTGAAACTGTTGCGCTGAATCTCAAGCCCGGAAACCACAGACCTGAAATTCATGCCCTGAAACTCATGTACTGAATCTCATGCCCTGAAGCTCATATCCTGAATCTCATGCCCTGAAACTCCGGCCCTCAAACTCATGCACTGAAACTCATGCCCGGAATCTCATGCCTTCATACTCCTGTCCTGAATCACATGCCCTGAAACTCATGCCCTGAATCTCATGCCCTGAAACTACTGCACTGAAACTCATGTCCTGAACCTCATGCCCTGCAACTGCTGCCCTGAATATCATGCCATGAATCTCATATCCTCAAACTCATGCCCAGAATTACATGCCCTGAAACTCCTTCACTGAAACTCATGCCCTGAATCTCATACCCTGAAACTCATGCCCTGAATCTCATGCCCTGAAACTTCTGCCCTGAAACTCATGCATTGAATCTCATGCGCTAAATCTCATGACCTTAAACTCAAGCCGTGAATCTCCTGCCCTGAGACTCATGCCCTGAATCTCAAGCTCTGAAACTCCCGCCCTGAAACTCACGCACTGAAAGACATGCCCTGAAACTCTTGCACAGAAACTCTTGCACTGAAACACCTGCCATGAATCTCCTGCCCTGAATCTCCTGCCCTGAAACTGCTGCCCTGAATCTCAAGCCCTGAAACCACAGACCTGATACCCATGCCCTGAAACTCATGTCCTGAATCTCATGCCCTGAAACGCATGCCCTGAATCTCATGCCGTGAAACTCCTGCCCTCAAACTCATGCACTGAAACTCATGCCCTGAATCTCCTGTCCTGATACTCATGCCCTGAATCTCATGTCCTGAATCTCATGCCCTGAAATTCATGCACTGAAACGCATCCCCTGAATGTCATGCTCTGAAACACATGCCCTGAATCTCATGCCTTCAAACTCCTGTCCTGAATCACATGCCCTGAAACTCATGCCCTGAATCTCATGCCCTGAAACTCTTGCACTGAAACACCTACCCTAAAACTCATGCCCTGAATCTCATGCCGTGAAACTCATGCACTGAAACTCCTGCCCTGAAAATGATGCCCTGAATCTCATGCACTGAAACTCATGCCCTGAACCTCATGCCCTGAAACTCAAGCCCTGAATCTCATGCACTGAAACTCATGCCCTAAATCTCATACCCTGAAACTCCTGCCCTGAAACTCATGCACTGAAACTCATGCCCTGAATCACATGCCCTAAAACTCCTGCCCTGAATCATCTGCCCAGAAACTCATTATCTGAATCACATGCCCTGAAATTCCTACCCTGAATCTCATGCCCTGAAACTCATGCCCTGAATCTCATGCCTTGAAACTCCTGCCCTCAAACTCATGCACTGAATCTCATGCCCTGAATCTCATGCTCTGAAATTCATGCACTGAATCTCATCCCCTAAATGTCATGCTCTGAAACTCATGCCCTGAATCTCATGCCTTCAATCTCCTGTCCTGAACCTCATGAGCTGAAACTCAAGCCCTGAATCTCATGCACTGAAACTCATGACCTAAATCTCATACCCTGAAACTGCTGCCCTGAAACTCATGCACTGAAACTAATGCCATGAATCTCATATCATGACACTCACGGCCTGAATTACATGCCCTGACTCTTGTCCTGAATTTCATGTCCTGAAACTCATTCCCTGAATCTCATGCCCTGAAACTTCTGCCCTGAAACTCCTGCACTGAATGTCATGCGCTAAATCTCATGACCTAAAACTCAAGCCGTGAATCTCCTGCCCTGAAACTCATGCCCTGAATCTCATGCCCTGAAACTCATGCATTGAATCTCATGCGCTAAATCTCATGACCTTAAACTCATGCACTGAAAGACATGCCCTGAAACTCTTGCACTGAAACTCTTGCACTGAAACACCTGCCCTGAATCTCCTGCCCTGAATCTCCTGCCCTGAAATTGCTGCCCTGAATCTCAAGCCCTGAAACCACAGACCTGAAACCCATGCCCTGAAACTCATGTCCTGAAACCCATGCCCTGAAACTCATGTCCTGAATCTCATGCCCTGAAACTCATGCCCTGAATCTCATGCCGTGAAACTCCTGCCCTCAAACTCATGCACTGAAACTCATGCCCTGAATCTCCTGTCCTGATACTCATGCCCTGAATCTCATGCCCTGAATCTCATGCCCTGAAATTCATGCACTGAAACTCATCCCCTGAATGTCATGCTCTGAAACTCATGCCCTGAATCTCATGCCCTCAAACTCTTGCACTGAAACACCTACCCTAAAACTCATGCCCTGAATCTCATGCCGTGAAACTCATGCACTGAAACTCCTGCCCTGAAAAACATGTCCAAAATCTCAAGCCCTGAAACTCTTGCACTGAAACACCTATCCTAAAACTCATGCCCTGAATCTCATGCCGTGAAACTCATGCACTGAAACTCCTGCCCTGAAACTGATGCCCTGAATCTCATGCACTGAAACTCATGCCTGAACCTCATGCCCTGAAACTCAAGCCCTGAATCTCATGCACTGAAACTCATGCCCTGAATCACATGCCTTAAAACCCCTGCCCTGAATCATCTGCCCAGAAACTCATTATCTGAATCACATGCCCTGAAACTCATGCCCTGAATCTCATGCCGTGAAACGCCTGCCCTCAAACTCATGCACTGAAACTCATGCCCTGAATCTCCTGTCCTGAAACTCATGCCCTGAATCTCATGCCCTGAAATTCATGCACTGAAACTCATCCCCTGAATATTATGCTCTGAAATTCAAGCCCTGATTCTCCCGGCCTGAAACTCATGCCCTGAATCTCATAGCCTTAAACTCCTGCCCTGAATCTCCTGCCCTGAAACTCATGCCCTGAATCTCATGCCCTGAAACTGCTGCTCTGAAACTGCTGCGCTGAATCTCAAGCCCGGAAACCACAGACCTGAAATTCATGCCCTGAAACTCATGTACTGAATCTCATGCCCTGAAACTCATATCCTGAATCTCGTGCCCTGAAACTCCTGCCCTCAAACTCATGCACTGAAACTCATGCCCGGAATCTCATGCCTTCAAACTCCTGTCCTGAATCACATGCCCTGAAGCTCATGCCCTGAATCTCATGCCCTGAAACTCTTGCACTGAAACACATACCCTAAAATTCATGCCCTGAAACTCTTGCACTGAAACTCCTACCCTAAAACTCATGCCCTGAATCTCATGCCGTGAAACTCATGCACTGAAACTCCTGCCCTGAAACTGATGCCCTGAATATCATGCACTGAAACTCATGCCCTGAACCTCATGCCCTGAAACTCAAGCCCTGAATCTCATGCACTGAAACTCATGCCCTAAATCTCATACCCTGAAACTCCTGCCCTGAAACTCATGCCCTGAATCACATGCCCTAAAACTCCTGCCCTGAATCATCTGCCCAGAAACTCATTATCTGAATCACATGCCCTGAAATTCCTGCCCTGAATCTCATGCCCTGAAACTCATGCCCTGAATCTCATGCCTTGAAACTCCTGCCCTCAAACTCATGCACTGAAACTCATGCCCTGAATCTCATGCCTTCAAACTCCTGTCCTGAATCACATGCCCTGAAACTCATACCCTGAACTTCATGCCCTGAAACTCAAGCCCTGAATCTCATGCACTGAAACTCATGCCCTAAATCTCATACCCTGAAACTGCTGCCCTGAAACTCATGCACTGAAACTAATGCCATGAATCTAATATCATGACACTCACGCCCTGAATTACATGCCCTGACTCTTGCCCTGAAACTCATGTCCTGAAACTCATGCCCTGAATCTCATGCCCTGAAACTTCTGCCCTGAATCTCATGCATTGAATCTCATGCGCTAAATCTCATGACCTAAAACTCAAGCCGTGAATCTCCTGCCCTGAAATTCATGCCCTGAATCTCATGCCCTGAAACTTCTGCCCTGAATCTCATGCATTGAATCTCATGCGCTAAATCTCATGACCTTCAACTCAAGCCGTGAATCTCCTGCCCTGAAACTCATGCCCTGAATCTCAAGCTCTGAAACTCCTGCCCTGAAACTCATGCACTGAAACTCATGCCCTGAATCTCCTGTCCTGATACTCATGCCCTGAATCTCATGCCCTGAATCTCATGCCCTGAAATTCATGCACTGAAACTCATCCCCTGAATGTCATGCTCTGAAACTCATGCCCTGAAACTCATGCCTTCAAATTCTTCTCCTGAATCACATGCCCTGAAACTCATGCCCTGAATCTCATGCCCTCAAACTCTTGCACTGAAACACCTACCCTAAAACTCATGCCCTGAATCTCATGCCGTGAAACTCATGCACTGAAACTCCTGCCCTGAAACTCATGTCCAAAATCTCAAGCCCTGAAACTCTTGCACTGAAACACCTATCCTAAAACTCATGCCCTGAATCTCATGCCGTGAAACTCATGCACTGAAACTCCTGCCCTGAAACTGATGCCCTGAATCTCATGCACTGAAACTCATGCCTGAACCTCATGCCCTGAAACTCAAGCCCTGAATCTCATGCACTGAAACTCATGCCCTGAATCACATGCCTTAAAACCCCTGCCCTGAATCATCTGCCCAGAAACTCATTATCTGAATCACATGCCCTGAAACTCATGCCCTGAATCTCATGCCGTGAAACGCCTGCCCTCAAACTCATGCACTGAAACTCATGCCCTGAATCTCCTGTCCTGAAACTCATGCCCTGAATCTCATGCCCTGAAATTCATGCACTGAAACTCATCCCTGAATATTATGCTCTGAAATTCAAGCCCTGATTCTCCCGGCCTGAAACTCATGCCCTGAATCTCATAGCCTTAAACTCCTGCCCTGAATCTCCTGCCCTGAAACTCATGCCCTGAATCTCATGCCCTGAAACTGCTGCTCTGAAACTGCTGCGCTGAATCTCAAGCCCGGAAACCACAGACCTGAAATTCATGCCCTGAAACTCATGTACTGAATCTCATGCCCTGAAACTCATATCCTGAATCTCGTGCCCTGAAACTCTTGCACTGAAACTCCTACCCTAAAACTCATGCCCTGAATCTCATGCCGTGAAACTCATGCACTGAAACTCCTGCCCTGAAACTGATGCCCTGAATATCATGCACTGAAACTCATGCCCTGAACCTCATGCCCTGAAACTCAAGCCCTGAATCTCATGCACTGAAACTCATGCCCTAAATCTCATACCCTGAAACTCCTGCCCTGAAACTCATGCCCTGAATCACATGCCCTAAAACTCCTGCCCTGAATCATCTGCCCAGAAACTCATTATCTGAATCACATGCCCTGAAATTCCTGCCCTGAATCTCATGCCCTGAAACTCATGCCCTGAATCTCATGCCTTGAAACTCCTGCCCTCAAACTCATGCACTGAAACTCACGCCCTGAATCTCATGCCTTCAAACTCCTGTCCTGAATCACATGCCCTGAAACTCATACCCTGAACTTCATGCCCTGAAACTCAAGCCCTGAATCTCATGCACTGAAACTCATGCCCTAAATCTCATACCCTGAAACTGCTGCCCTGAAACTCATGCACTGAAACTAATGCCATGAATCTAATATCATGACACTCACGCCCTGAATTACATGCCCTGACTCTTGCCCTGAAACTCATGTCCTGAAACTCATGCCCTGAATCTCATGCCCTGAAACTTCTGCCCTGAATCTCATGCATTGAATCTCATGCGCTAAATCTCATGACCTAAAACTCAAGCCGTGAATCTCCTGCCCTGAAATTCATGCCCTGAATCTCATGCCCTGAAACTTCTGCCCTGAATCTCATGCATTGAATCTCATGCGCTAAATCTCATGACCTTCAACTCAAGCCGTGAATCTCCTGCCCTGAAACTCATGCCCTGAATCTCAAGCTCTGAAACTCCTGCCCTGAAACTCATGCACTGAAAGACATGCCCTGAAACTCTTGCACTGACACTCTTGCACTGAAACACCTGCCCTGAATCTCCTACCCTGAATCTCCTGCCCTGAAACTGCGGCCCTGAATCTCAAGCCCTGAAATCACAGACCTGAAACCCATGCCCTGAAACTCATGTCCTGAATCTCATGCCCTGAAACTCATGCCCTGAATCTCATGCCGTGAAACTCCTGCCCTCAAACTCATGCACTGAAACTCATGCCCTGAATCTCCTGTCCTGATACTCATGCCCTGAATTTCATGCCCTGAATCTCATGCCCTGAAATTCATGCACACTGAAACTCATCCCCTGAATGCCATGCTCTGAAACTCATGCCCTGAATCTCATGCCTTCAAACTCCTGTCCTGAATCACATGCCCTGAAACTCATACCCTGAATCTCATGCCCTGAAACTCTTGCACTGAAACACCTACCCTAAAACTGATGCAATGAATCTCATGCCATGAAACTCATGCCCTGAAACTCCCGCACTTAAACTAATGCCATGAATCTCATATCCTGACACTCACGCCCTGAATTACATGCCCTGAAACTCCTGCCCTGAAACTCATGTCCTAAAACTCATGCCCTGAATCTCATGCCCTGAAACTTCTGCCCTGAAACTCATGCTCTGAATCTCATGCGCTAAATCTCATGACCTTAAACTCAAGCCGTGAATCTCATACCATGAAACTCCTGCCCTGAAACTCATGCACTGAAACTCATCCCCTAAATGTCATGCTCTGAAACTCATGCCCTGAATCTCATGCCTTCAAACTCCTGTCCTGAATCACATGCCCTGAAACTCATGCCCTGAACCTCATGCCGTGAAACTCAAGCCCTGAATCTCATGCACTGAAACTCATGCCCTAAATCTCATACCCTGAAACTGCTGCCCTGAAACTCATGCTCTGAAACTAATGCCATGAATCTCATATCATGACACTCACGCCCTGAATTACATGCCCTGACTCTTGCCCTGAATCTCATGTCCTAAAACTCATTCCCTGAATCTCATGCCCTGAAACTTGTGCCCTGAAACTCATGCACTGAATCTCATGCGCTAAATCTCATGACCTAAAACTCAAGCCGTGAATCTCCTGCCCTGAAACTCATGCCCTGAATCTCATGCCCTGAAACTCATGCATTGAATCTCATGCGCTAAATCTCATGACCTTAAACTCAAGCCGTGAATCTGCTGCCCTGAAACTCATGCCCTGAATCTCAAGCTCTGAAACTCCTGCCCTGAAACTCATGCACTGAAGGACATGCCCTGAAACTCTTGCACTGAAACACCTGCCCTGAATCTCCTGCCCTGAATCTCCTGCCCTGAAATTGCTGTCCTGAATCTCAAGCCTTGAAACCACGGACCTGAAACCCATGCCCTGAAACTCATGTCCTGAAACCCATGCCCTGAAACTCATGTCCTGAATCTCATGCCCTGAAACTCATGCCCTGAATCTCATGCCGTGAAACTCCTGCCCTCAAACTCATGCACTGAAACACATGCCCTGAATCTCCTGTCCTGATACTCATGCCCTGAATCTCATGCCCTGAAATTCATGCACTGAAACTCATCCCCTGAATGTCATGCTCTGAAACTCATGCCCTGAATCTCATGCCTTCAAATTCTTCTCCTGAATCACATGCCCTGAAACTCATGCCCTGAATCTCATGCCCTCAAACTCTTGCACTGAAACACCTGCCCTAAAACACATGCCCTGAATGTCATGCCCTGAAATTCCTGCCCTGAAATTCATGCCCAAAATCTCAAGCCCTGAAACTCTTGCACTGAAACACCTACCCTAAAACTCATGCCCTGAATCTCATGCCGTGAAACTCATGCACTCAAACTCCTGCACTGAAACTGATGCCCTGAATCTCATGCACTGAAACTCATGCCCTGAACCTCATGCCCTGAAACTCAAGCCCTGAATCTCATGCACTGAAACTCATGCCCTGAATCACATGCACCTAAAACTCCTGCCCTGAAACATCTGCCTAGAAACTCATTATCTGAATCACATGCCCTGAAACTCATGCCCTGAATCTCATGCCGTGAAACCCCTGCCCTCAAACTCATGCACTGAAACTCATGCCCTGAATCTCCTGTCCTGAAACTCATGCCCTGAATCTCATGCCCTGAAATTCATGCACTGAAACTCATCCCCTGAATGTTATGCTCTGAAACTCAAGCCCTGATTCTCCTGGCCTGAAACTCATGCCCTGAATCTCATAGCCTTAAACTCCTGCCCTGAATCACCTGCCCTGAAACTCATGCCCTGAATCTCGTGCCCTGAAACTGCTGCTCTGAAACTGTTGCGCTGAATCTCAAGCCCGGAAACCACAGACCTGAAACCCATGCCCTGAAACTCATGTCCTGAATCTCATGCCCTGAAACTCATGCCCTGAATCTCATGCCGTGAAACTCCTGCCCTCAAACTCATGCACTGAAACTCATGCCCTGAATCTCCTGTCCTGATACTCATGCCCTGAATTTCATGCCCTGAATCTCATGCCCTGAAATTCATGCACTGAAACTCATCCCCTGAATGCCATGCTCTGAAACTCATGCCCTGAATCTCATGCCTTCAAACTCCTGTCCTGAATCACATGCCCTGAAACTCATACCCTGAATCTCATGCCCTGAAACTCTTGCACTGAAACACCTACCCTAAAACTGATGCAATGAATCTCATGCCATGAAACTCATGCCCTGAAACTCCCGCACTTAAACTAATGCCATGAATCTCATATCCTGACACTCACGCCCTGAATTACATGCCCTGAAACTCCTGCCCTGAAACTCATGTCCTAAAACTCATGCCCTGAATCTCATGCCCTGAAACTTCTGCCCTGAAACTCATGCTCTGAATCTCATGCGCTAAATCTCATGACCTTAAACTCAAGCCGTGAATCTCATACCATGAAACTCCTGCCCTGAAACTCATGCACTGAAACTCATCCCCTAAATGTCATGCTCTGAAACTCATGCCCTGAATCTCATGCCTTCAAACTCCTGTCCTGAATCACATGCCCTGAAACTCATGCCCTGAACCTCATGCCGTGAAACTCAAGCCCTGAATCTCATGCACTGAAACTCATGCCCTAAATCTCATACCCTGAAACTGCTGCCCTGAAACTCATGCTCTGAAACTAATGCCATGAATCTCATATCATGACACTCACGCCCTGAATTACATGCCCTGACTCTTGCCCTGAATCTCATGTCCTAAAACTCATTCCCTGAATCTCATGCCCTGAAACTTGTGCCCTGAAACTCATGCACTGAATCTCATGCGCTAAATCTCATGACCTAAAACTCAAGCCGTGAATCTCCTGCCCTGAAACTCATGCCCTGAATCTCATGCCCTGAAACTCATGCATTGAATCTCATGCGCTAAATCTCATGACCTTAAACTCAAGCCGTGAATCTGCTGCCCTGAAACTCATGCCCTGAATCTCAAGCTCTGAAACTCCTGCCCTGAAACTCATGCACTGAAGGACATGCCCTGAAACTCTTGCACTGAAACACCTGCCCTGAATCTCCTGCCCTGAATCTCCTGCCCTGAATCTCCTGCCCTGAAATTGCTGTCCTGAATCTCAAGCCCTGAAACCACGGACCTGAAACCCATGCCCTGAAACTCATGTCCTGAAACCCATGCCCTGAAACTCATGTCCTGAATCTCATGCCCTGAAACTCATGCCCTGAATCTCATGCCGTGAAACTCCTGCCCTCAAACTCATGCACTGAAACACATGCCCTGAATCTCCTGTCCTGATACTCATGCCCTGAATCTCATGCCCTGAAATTCATGCACTGAAACTCATCCCCTGAATGTCATGCTCTGAAACTCATGCCCTGAATCTCATGCCTTCAAATTCTTCTCCTGAATCACATGCCCTGAAACTCATGCCCTGAATCTCATGCCCTCAAACTCTTGCACTGAAACACCTGCCCTAAAACACATGCCCTGAATGTCATGCCCTGAAATTCCTGCCCTGAAATTCATGCCCAAAATCTCAAGCCCTGAAACTCTTGCACTGAAACACCTACCCTAAAACTCATGCCCTGAATCTCATGCCGTGAAACTCATGCACTCAAACTCCTGCACTGAAACTGATGCCCTGAATCTCATGCACTGAAACTCATGCCCTGAACCTCATGCCCTGAAACTCAAGCCCTGAATCTCATGCACTGAAACTCATGCCCTGAATCACATGCACCTAAAACTCCTGCCCTGAAACATCTGCCTAGAAACTCATTATCTGAATCACATGCCCTGAAACTCATGCCCTGAATCTCATGCCGTGAAACCCCTGCCCTCAAACTCATGCACTGAAACTCATGCCCTGAATCTGCTGTCCTGAAACTCATGCCCTGAATCTCATGCCCTGAAATTCATGCACTGAAACTCATCCCCTGAATGTTATGCTCTGAAACTCAAGCCCTGATTCTCCTGGCCTGAAACTCATGCCCTGAATCTCATAGCCTTAAACTCCTGCCCTGAATCACCTGCCCTGAAACTCATGCCCTGAATCTCATGCCCTGAAACTGCTGCTCTGAAACTGTTGCGCTGAATCTCAAGCCCGGAAACCACAGACCTGAAATTCATGCCCTGAAACTCATGTACTGAATCTCATGCCCTGAAGCTCATATCCTGAATCTCATGCCCTGAAACTCCTGCCCTCAAACTCATGCACTGAAACTCATGCCCGGAATCTCATGCCTTCATACTCCTGTCCTGAATCACATGCCCTGAAACTCATGCCCTGAATCTCATGCCCTGAAACTACTGCACTGAAACTCATGTCCTGAACCTCATGCCCTGCAACTGCTGCCCTGAATATCATGCCATGAATCTCATATCCTCAAACTCATGCCCAGAATTACATGCCCTGAAACTCCTTCACTGAAACTCATGCCCTGAATCTCATACCCTGAAACTTCTGCCCTGAAGCTCATGCACTGAATCTCATGCGCTAAATCTCATGACCTTAAACTCAAGCCGTGAATCTCCAGCCCTGAAACTCATCCCCTGAATCTCATGCCCTGAAACTTCTGCCCTGAAACTCATGCATTGAATCTCATGCGCTAAATGTCATGACCTTAAACTCAAGCCGTGAATCTCCTGCCCTGAGACTCATGCCCTGAATCTCAAGCTCTGAAACTCCCGCCCTGAAACTCATGCACTGAAAGACATGCCCTGAAACTCTTGCACAGAAACTCTTGCACTGAAACACCTGCCATGAATCTCCTGCCCTGAATCTCCTGCCCTGAAACTGCTGCCCTGAATCTCAAGCCCTGAAACCACAGACCTGATACCCATGCCCTGAAACTCATGTCCTGAATCTCATGCCCTGAAACGCATGCCCTGAATCTCATGCCGTGAAACTCCTGCCCTCAAACTCATGCACTGAAACTCATGCCCTGAATCTCCTGTCCTGATACTCATGCCCTGAATCTCATGTCCTGAATCTCATGCCCTGAAATTCATGCACTGAAACGCATCCCCTGAATGTCATGCTCTGAAACACATGCCCTGAATCTCATGCCTTCAAACTCCTGTCCTGAATCACATGCCCTGAAACTCATGCCCTGAATCTCATGCCCTGAAACTCTTGCACTGAAACACCTACCCTAAAACTCATGCCCTGAATCTCATGCCGTGAAACTCATGCACTGAAACTCCTGCCCTGAAAATGATGCCCTGAATCTCATGCACTGAAACTCATGCCCTGAACCTCATGCCCTGAAACTCAAGCCCTGAATCTCATGCACTGAAACTCATGCCCTAAATCTCATACCCTGAAACTCCTGCCCTGAAACTCATGCACTGAAACTCATGCCCTGAATCACATGCCCAGAAACTCATTATCTGAATCACATGCCCTGAAATTCCTACCCTGAATCTCATGCCCTGAAACTCATGCCCTGAATCTCATGCCTTGAAACGCCTGCCCTCAAACTCATGCACTGAATCTCATGCCCTGAATCTCATGCTCTGAAATTCATGCACTGAATCTCATCCCCTAAATGTCATGCTCTGAAACTCATGCCCTGAATCTCATGCCTTCAATCTCCTGTCCTGAACCTCATGAGCTGAAACTCAAGCCCTGAATCTCATGCACTGAAACTCATGACCTAAATCTCATACCCTGAAACTGCTGCCCTGAAACTCATGCACTGAAACTAATGCCATGAATCTCATATCATGACACTCACGGCCTGAATTACATGCCCTGACTCTTGTCCTGAATTTCATGTCCTGAAACTCATTCCCTGAATCTCATGCCCTGAAACTTCTGCCCTGAAACTCCTGCACTGAATGTCATGCGCTAAATCTCATGACCTAAAACTCAAGCCGTGAATCTCCTGCCCTGAAACTCATGCCCTGAATCTCATGCCCTGAAACTCATGCATTGAATCTCATGCGCTAAATCTCATGACCTTAAACTCAAGCCGTGAATCTCCTGCCCTGAAACTCATGCCCTGAATCTCAAGCTCTGAAACTCCTGCCCTGAAACTCATGCACTGAAAGACATGCCCTGAAACTCTTGCACTGGAACTCTTGCACTGAAACACCTGCCCTGAATCTCCTGCCCTGAATCTCCTGCCCTGAAATTGCTGCCCTGAATCTCAAGCCCTGAAACCACAGACCTGAAACCCATGCCCTGAAACTCATGTCCTGAAACCCATGCCCTGAAACTCATGTCCTGAATCTCATGCCCTGAAACTCATGCCCTGAATCTCATGCCGTGAAACTCCTGCCCTCAAACTCATGCACTGAAACTCATGCCCTGAATCTCCTGTCCTGATACTCATGCCCTGAATCTCATGCCCTGAATCTCATGCCCTGAAATTCATGCACTGAAACTCATCCCCTGAATGTCATGCTCTGAAACTCATGCCCTGAATCTCATGCCTTCAAATTCTTCTCCTGAATCACATGCCCTGAAACTCATGCCCTGAATCTCATGCCCTCAAACTCTTGCACTGAAACACCTACCCTAAAACTCATGCCCTGAATCTCATGCCGTGAAACTCATGCACTGAAACTCCTGCCCTGAAACTCATGTCCAAAAAGCCCTGAAACT
Source organism: Mobula birostris (assembly GCF_030028105.1). NCBI lineage: Eukaryota > Metazoa > Chordata > Chondrichthyes > Myliobatiformes > Myliobatidae > Mobula > Mobula birostris. Next base: position 92,651 of record NW_027274437.1, read on the forward strand.
CTTGCACTGAAACACCTATCCTAAAACTCATGCCCTGAATCTCATGCCGTGAAACTCATGCACTGAAACTCCTGCCCTGAAACTGATGCCCTGAATCTCATGCACTGAAACTCATGCCTGAACCTCATGCCCTGAAACTCAAGCCCTGAATCTCATGCACTGAAACTCATGCCCTGAATCACATGCCTTAAAACCCCTGCCCTGAATCATCTGCCCAGAAACTCATTATCTGAATCACATGCCCTGAAACTCATGCCCTGAATCTCATGCCGTGAAACGCCTGCCCTCAAACTCATGCACTGAAACTCATGCCCTGAATCTCCTGTCCTGAAACTCATGCCCTGAATCTCATGCCCTGAAATTCATGCACTGAAACTCATCCCCTGAATATTATGCTCTGAAATTCAAGCCCTGATTCTCCCGGCCTGAAACTCATGCCCTGAATCTCATAGCCTTAAACTCCTGCCCTGAATCTCCTGCCCTGAAACTCATGCCCTGAATCTCATGCCCTGAAACTGCTGCTCTGAAACTGCTGCGCTGAATCTCAAGCCCGGAAACCACAGACCTGAAATTCATGCCCTGAAACTCATGTACTGAATCTCATGCCCTGAAACTCATATCCTGAATCTCATGCCCTGAAACTCCTGCCCTCAAACTCATGCACTGACACTCATGCCCGGAATCTCATGCCTTCAAACTCCTGTCCTGAATCACATGCCCTGAAGCTCATGCCCTGAATCTCATGCCCTGAAACTCTTGCACTGAAACACATACCCTAAAATTCATGCCCTGAAACTCTTGCACTGAAACCCCTACCCTAAAACTCATGCCCTGAATCTCATGCCGTGAAACTCATGCACTGAAACTCCTGCCCTGAAACTGATGCCCTGAATATCATGCACTGAAACTCATGCCCTGAACCTCATGCCCTGAAACTCAAGCCCTGAATCTCATGCACTGAAACTCATGCCCTAAATCTCATACCCTGAAACTCCTGCCCTGAAACTCATGCCCTGAATCACATGCCCTAAAACTCCTGCCCTGAATCATCTGCCCAGAAACTCATTATCTGAATCACATGCCCTGAAATTCCTGCCCTGAATCTCATGCCCTGAAACTCATGCCCTGAATCTCATGCCTTGAAACTCCTGCCCTCAAACTCATGCACTGAAACTCATGCCCTGAATCTCATGCCTTCAAACTCCTGTCCTGAATCACATGCCCTGAAACTCATACCCTGAACTTCATGCCCTGAAACTCAAGCCCTGAATCTCATGCACTGAAACTCATGCCCTAAATCTCATACCCTGAAACTGCTGCCCTGAAACTCATGCACTGAAACTAATGCCATGAATCTAATATCATGACACTCACGCCCTGAATTACATGCCCTGACTCTTGCCCTGAAACTCATGTCCTGAAACTCATGCCCTGAATCTCATGCCCTGAAACTTCTGCCCTGAATCTCATGCATTGAATCTCATGCGCTAAATCTCATGACCTAAAACTCAAGCCGTGAATCTCCTGCCCTGAAATTCATGCCCTGAATCTCATGCCCTGAAACTTCTGCCCTGAATCTCATGCATTGAATCTCATGCGCTAAATCTCATGACCTTCAACTCAAGCCGTGAATCTCCTGCCCTGAAACTCATGCCCTGAATCTCAAGCTCTGAAACTCCTGCCCTGAAACTCATGCACTGAAAGACATGCCCTGAAACTCTTGCACTGACACTCTTGCACTGAAACACCTGCCCTGAATCTCCTACCCTGAATCTCCTGCCCTGAAACTGCGGCCCTGAATCTCAAGCCCTGAAATCACAGACCTGAAACCCATGCCCTGAAACTCATGTCCTGAATCTCATGCCCTGAAACTCATGCCCTGAATCTCATGCCGTGAAACTCCTGCCCTCAAACTCATGCACTGAAACTCATGCCCTGAATCTCCTGTCCTGATACTCATGCCCTGAATTTCATGCCCTGAATCTCATGCCCTGAAATTCATGCACTGAAACTCATCCCCTGAATGCCATGCTCTGAAACTCATGCCCTGAATCTCATGCCTTCAAACTCCTGTCCTGAATCACATGCCCTGAAACTCATACCCTGAATCTCATGCCCTGAAACTCTTGCACTGAAACACCTACCCTAAAACTGATGCAATGAATCTCATGCCATGAAACTCATGCCCTGAAACTCCCGCACTTAAACTAATGCCATGAATCTCATATCCTGACACTCACGCCCTGAATTACATGCCCTGAAACTCCTGCCCTGAAACTCATGTCCTGAAACTCATGCCCTGAATCTCATGCCCTGAAACTTCTGCCCTGAAACTCATGCTCTGAATCTCATGCGCTAAATCTCATGACCTTAAACTCAAGCCGTGAATCTCATACCATGAAACTCCTGCCCTGAAACTCATGCACTGAAACTCATGCCCTGAATCACATGCCCTAAAATTGCTGCCCTGAATCATCTGCCCAGAAACTCATTATCTGAATCACATGCCCTGAAATTCCTGCCCTGAATCTCATGCCCTGAAACTCATGCCCTGAATCTCATGCCTTGAAACTCCTGCCCTCAAACTCATGCACTGAAACTCATGCACTGAAACTCATGCCCTGAATCTCATGCCTTGAAACTCCTGCCCTGAATCTCATGCCCTGAAACTCATGCCCTGAATCTCATGCCCTGAAACTCCCGCACTTAAACTAATGCCATGAATCTCATATCCTGACACTCACGCCCTGAATTACATGTCCTGAAACTCATGCCCTGAATCTCATGCCCTGAAACTTCTGCTCTGAAACTCATGTCCTGAAACTCATGCCCTGAATCTCATGCCCTGAAACTTCTGCCCTGAAACTCATGCTCTGAATCTCATGCGCTAAATCTCATGACCTTAAACTCAAGCCGTGAATCTCATACCATGAAACTCCTGCCCTGAAACTCATGCACTGAAACTCATGCCCTGAATCACATGCCCTAAAATTGCTGCCCTGAATCATCTGCCCAGAAACTCATTATCTGAATCACATGCCCTGAAATTCCTGCCCTGAATCTCATGCCCTGAAACTCATGCCCTGAATCTCATGCCTTGAAACTCCTGCCCTCAAACTCATGCACTGAAACTCATGCACTGAAACTCATGCCCTGAATCTCATGCCTTGAAACTCCTGCCCTGAATCTCATGCCCTGAAACTCATGCCCTGAATCTCATGCCCTGAAACTCCCGCACTTAAACTAATGCCATGAATCTCATATCCTGACACTCACGCCCTGAATTACATGTCCTGAAACTCATGCCCTGAATCTCATGCCCTGAAACTTCTGCTCTGAAACTCATGCAATGAATCTCATGCGCTAAATCTCATGACCTTAAACTCAAGCCGTGAATCTCCTGCCCTGAAAGTCATGCCCTGAATCTCATGCCCTGAAACTTCTGCCCTGAAACTCATGCATTGAATCTCATGCGCTAAATCTCATGACCTTAAATTCAAGCCGTGAATCTCCTGCCCTGAAACTCATGCCCTAAATTTCAAGCTCTGAAACTCCTGCCCTGAAACTCATGCACTGAAAGACATGCCCTGAAACTCTTGCATTGATACTCTTGCACTGAAACACCTGCCCTGAATCTCCTGCCCTGAAACTGCTGCCCTGAAACCACAGACCTGAAACCCATGCCCTGAAACTCATGTCCTGAATCTCATGCCCTGAAACTCATGCCCTGAATCTCATGCCGTGAAACTCCTGCCCTCAAACTCATGCACTGAAACTCAAGCCCTGAATCTCCTGTCCTGATACTCATGCCCTGAATCTCATGCCCTGAATCTCATGCTCTGAAATTCATGCACTGAAACTCATCCCCTAAATGTCATGCTCTGAAACTCATGCCCTAAATCTCATACCCTGAAACTGCTGCCCTGAAACTCATGCACTGAAACTCATGCCCTGAATCGCATGCCCTAAAACTCCTGCCCTGAATCATCTGCGCAGAAACTCATTATCTGAATCACATGACCTGAAACTCATGCCCTGAATCTCATGCCTTGAAACTCCTGCCCTCAAACTCATGCAGTCAAACTCCTGTCCTGAATCACATGCCCAGAAACTCATGCCCTGAATCTCATGCCCTGAAACTACTGCACTGAAACTCATGTCCTGAACCTCATGCACTGAAACTGCTGCCCTGAATATCATGCCAAGAATCTCATATTCTCAAACTCATGACCTGAATTACATGCCCTGAAACTACTTCACTCAAACTCATGCCCTGAAACTCATGCCCTGAATCTCATGCCCTGAAACTTCTGCCCTGAAACTCATGCACTGAATCTCATGCGCTAAATCTCATGACCTTAAACTCAAGCCGTGAATCTCCTGCCCTGAAACTGATGCCCTGAATCTCATGCCCTGAAATTTCTGCCCTGAAACTCATGCATTGATTCTCATGCGCTAAATCTCATGACCTTAAACTCAAGCCCTGAATCTCCTGCCCTGAATCTCCTGCCCTGAAACTGCTGCCCTGAAACCACAGACCTGAAACCCATGCCCTGAAACTCATGTCCTGAATCTCATGCCCTGAAACTTATGCCCTGAACCTCATGCCCTGAAACTCAAGCCCTGAATCTCATGCACTGAAACTCCTGCCCTGAATCATCTGCGCAGAAACTCATTATCTGAATCACATGCCCTGAAACTCATGCCCTGAATCTCATGCCTTGAAACTCCTGCCCTCAAACTCATGCAGTCAAACTCATGCACTGAAACTCATGCCCGGAATCTCATGCCTTCAAACTCCTGTCCTGAATCACATGCCCAGAAACTCATGTCCTGAATCTCATGCCCTGAAACTGCTGCCCTGAATATCATGCCAAGAATCTCATATCCTCAAACTCATGTCCTGAATTACATGTCCTGAAACTACTTCACTCAAACTCATGCCCTGAAACTCATGCCCTGAATCTCATGCCCTGAAACTTCTGCCCTGAAACTCATGCACTGAATCTCATGCGCTAAATCTCATGACCTTAAACTCAAGCCGTGAATCTCCTGCCCTGATACTGATGCCCTGAATCTCATGCCCTGAAACTTCTGCCCTGAAACTCATGCATTGATTCTCATGCGCTAAATCTCATGACCTTAAATCAAGCCGTGAATCTCCTGCCCTGAAACTCATGCCCTGAATCTCAAGCTCTGAAACTCCTGCCCTGAAACTCATGCACTGAAAGACATCCCCTGAAACTCTTGCACTGAAACTCTTGCTCTGAAACACCTGCCCTGAATCTCCTGCCCTGAATCTCCTGTCCTGAAACTGCTGCGCTGAATCTCAAGCCCTGAAACCACAGACCTGAAACCCATGCCCTGAAACTCATGTGGTGAATCTCATGCCCTGAAACTCATGTCCTGAATCTCATGCCCTGAAACACCTGCCCTAAAACACATGCCCTGAATGTCATGCCCTGAAATTCCTGCCCTGAAACTCATGCCCTGAATCTCATGCCCTGAAACTCTTGCACTGAAACACCTACCCTAAAACTCATGCCCTGAATCTCATGCCGTGAAACTCATGCACTGAAACTCCTGCCCTGAAACTGATGCCCTAAATCTCATGCACTGAAACTCATGCCCTGAACCTCATGCCCTGAAACTCAAGCCCTGAATCTCATGCACTGAAACTCATGCCCTAAATCTCATACCCTGAAACTCCTGCCCTGAATCTCATGCACTGAAACTCATGCCCTTAATCACATGCCCTAAAACTCCTGCCCTGAATCATCTGCCCAGAAACTCATTATCTGAAACACATGCCCTGAAATTCCTGCCCTGAATCTCATGCCCTGAAACTCATGCCCTGAATCTCATGCCTTGAAACTCCTGCCCTCAAACTCATGCACTGAATCTCATGCCCTGAATCTCATGCCTTGAAACTCCTGTCCTGAATCTCATGCCCTGAAACTCATGCCCTGAATCTCATGCCCTGAAACTCATGCCCTGAATCTCATGCACTGAAACTCCCGCACTCAAACTAATGCCATGAATCTCATATCCTGACACTCACGGCCTGAATTACATGCCCAGAAACTACTGCCCTGAAACTCATGTACTGAAACTCATGCACTGAATCTCATGCCCTGAACCTCATGCCCTGATTCTCCTGCCGTGAAACTCATGCCCTGAATCTCATGCCCTGAAACTTCGGCCCTGAAACTCATGCACTGAATCTCATGCGCTAAATCTCATGACCTTAAACTCAAGCCGTGAATCTCCTGCCCTGAAACTCTTGCACTGAATCTCATGCCCTGAAACTTCTGCCCTGAAACTCATGCATTGAATCTCAGGCGCTAAATCTCATGACCTTAAACTCAAGCGGTGAATCTCCTGCCCTGAAACTCATGCCCTGAATCTCAAGCTCTGAAACTCCTGCCCTGAAACTCATGCACTGAAAGACATGCCCTGAAACTCTTGCACTGAAACACCTTCCCTGAATCTCCTGCCCTGAATCTCCTGCCCTGAAACTGCTGCCCTGAATCTCAAGCCCTGAAACTACAGACCTGAAACCCATGCCCTGAAACTCATGCCGTGAATCTCATGCCCTGAAACTTATGTCCTGAATCTCATGCCCTGAAACTGATGTACTGAATCTCATGCCCTGAAACTCCTGCCCTCAAACTCATGCACTGAAACTCTTGCACTGAAACACCTGCCCTAAAACACATGCCCTGAATGTCATGCCCTGAAATTCCTGCCCTGAAACTCATGCCCTGAATCTCATGCCCTGAATCTCATGCCGTGAAACTCATGCACTGAAACTCCTGCCCTGAAACTGATGCCCTAAATCTCATCCACTGAAACTCATGCCCTGAACCTCATGCCCTGAAACTCAAGTCCTGAATCTCATGCACTGAAACTCACACCCTAAATCTCATACCCTGAAACTCCTGCCCTGAAACTCATGCACTGAAACTCATGCCCTGAATCACATGCCCTAAAACTCCTGCCCTGAATCATCTGCCCAGAAACTCATTATCTGAATCACATGCCCTGAAATTCCTGCCCTGAATCTCATGCCCTGAAACTCATGCCCTGAATCGTATGCCTTGAAACTCCTGCCCTCAAACTCATGCACTGAAACTCATGCCCTGAATCTCCTGTCCTGATACTCATGCCCTGAATCTCATGCCCTGAATCTCATGCTCTAAAATTCATGCACTGAAACTCATCCCCTAAATGTCATGCTCTGAAACTCATGCCCTGAATCTCATGCCTTCAAACTCCTGTACTGAATCACATGCCCTGAAACTCATGCCCTGAACCTCATGCCCTGAAACTCAAACCCTGAATCTCATGCACTGAAACTCATGCCCTGAATCACATGCCCTAAAACTCCTGCCCTGAATCATCTGCCTAGAAACTCATTATCTGAATCACATGCCCTGAAACTCATGCCCTGAATCTCATGCCGTGAACCCCCTGCCCTCAAACTCATGCACTGAAACTCATGCCCTGAATCTCCTGTCCTGAAACTCATGCCCTGAATCTCATGCCCTGAAATTCATGCACTGAAACTCATCCCCTGAATGTTATGCTCTGAAACTCAAGCCCTGATTCTCCTGGCCTGAAACTCATGCCCTGAATCTCATAGCCTTAAACTCCTGCCCTGAATCACCTGCCCTGAAACTCATGCCCTGAATCTCATGCCCTGAAACTGCTGCTCTGAAACTGCTGCGCTGAATCTCAAGCCCGGAAACCACAGACCTGAAATTCATGCCCTGAAACTCATGTACTGAATCTCATGCCCTGAAGCTCATATCCTGAATCTCATGCCCTGAAACTCCTGCCCTCAAACTCATGCACTGAAACTCATGCCCGGAATCTCATGCCTTCATACTCCTGTCCTGAATCACATGCCCTGAAACTCATGCCCTGAATCTCATGCCCTGAAACTACTGCACTGAAACTCATGTCCTGAACCTCATGCCCTGCAACTGCTGCCCTGAATATCATGCCATGAATCTCATATCCTCAAACTCATGCCCTGAATTACATGCCCTGAAACTCCTTCACTGAAACTCATGCCCTGAATCTCATACCCTGAAACTTCTGCCCTGAAGCTCATGCACTGAATCTCATGCGCTAAATCTCATGACCTTAAACTCAAGCCGTGAATCTCCTGCCCTGAAACTCATGCCCTGAATCTCATGCCCTGAAACTTCTGCCCTGAAACTCATGCATTGAATCTCATGCGCTAAATCTCATGACCTTAAACTCAAGCCGTGAATCTCCTGCCCTGAAACTCATGCCCTGAATCTCAAGCTCTGAAACTCCTGCCCTGAAACTCATGCACTGAAAGACATGCCCTGAAACTCTTGCACTGAAACTCTTGCACAGAAACACCTGCCCTGAATCTGTTGCCCTGAATCTCCTGCCTTGAAACTGCTGCCCTGATTCTCAAGCCCTGAAACCACGGACCTGAAACCCATGCCCTGAAACTCATGTCCTGAATCACATGCCCTGAATCTCATGCCGTGAAACTCCCGCCCTCAAACTCATGCACTGAAACTCATGCCCTGAATCTCCTGTCCTGATACTCATGCCCTGAATCTCATGCCCTGAATCTCATGCCTTCAAATTCTTCTCCTGAATCACATGCCCTGAAACTCATGCCCAAAATCTCAAGCCCTGAAACTCTTGCACTGAAACTCCTACCCTAAAACTCATGCACTGATACTCATCCCATGAATGTTATGCTCTGAAACTCATGCCCTGATTCTCCTGGCCTGAAACTCATGGCCTGAATCTCATAGCCTTAAACTCCTGCCCTGAATCACCTGCCCTGAAACACATGCCCTGAATCTCATGCCCTGAAACTGCTGCGCTGAATATCAAGCTCGGAAACCACAGACCTGAAATTCATGCCCTGAAACTCATGTACTGAATCTCATGCCCTGAAACTCATATCCTGAATCTCATACCCTGAAACTCCTGCCCTCAAACTTATGCACTGAAACTCATGCCCGGAATCTCATGACTTCAAACTCCTGTCCTGAATCACATGCCCTGAATCTCATGCCCTGAATCTCATGCCCTGAAACTACTGCACTGAAACTCATGTCCTGAACCTCATGCCCTGCAACTGCTGCCCTGAATATCATGCCATGAATCTCATATCCTCAAACTCATGCCCTGAATTACATGCCCTGAAACACCTTCACTGAAACTCATGCCCTGAATCTCATACCCTGAAACTTCTGCCCTGAAGCTCATGCACTGAATCTCATGCGCTAAATCTCATGACCTTAAACTCAAGCCGTGAATCTCCTGCCCTGAAACTCATGCCCTGAATCTCATGCCCTGAAACTTCTGCCCTGAAACTCATGCATTGAATCTCATGCGCTAAATCTCATGACCTTAAACTCAAGCCGTGAATCTCCTGCCCTGAAACTCATGCCCTGAATCTCAAGCTCTGAAACTCCCGCCCTGAAACTCATGCACTGAAAGACATGCCCTGAAACTCTTGCACTGAAACTCTTGCACTGAAACACCTGCCCTGAATCTCCTGCCCTGAAACTGCTGCCCTGAATCTCAAGCCCTGAAACCACAGACCTGATACCTATGCCCTGAAACTCATGTCCTGAATCTCATGCCCTGAAACGCATGCCCTGAATCTCATGCCGTGAAACTCCTGCCCTCAAACTCATGCACTGAAACTCATGCCCTGAATCTCCTGTCCTGATACTCATGCCCTGAATCTCATGCCCTGAATCTCATGCCCTGAAATTCATGCACTGAAACGCATCCCCTGAATGTCATGCTCTGAAACTCATGCCCTGAATCTCATGCCTTCAATCTCCTGTCCTGAATCACATGCCCTGAAACTCATGCCCTAAATCTCATACCCTGAAACTCCTGCCCTGAAACTCATGCACTCAAACTCATGCCCTGAATCACATGCCCTAAAGCTCCTGCCCTGAATCATCTGCCCAGAAACTCATTATCAGAATCACATGCCCTGAAATTTCTGCCCTGAATCTCATGCCCTGAAACTCATGCCCTGAATCTCATGCCTTGAAACTCCTGCCCTCAAACTCATGCACTGAATCTCATGCCCTGAATCTCATGCTCTGACATTCATGCACTGAAACTCATCCCCTA